>NC_134687.1:432776264-433076264 GCF_050947455.1 Rhinoderma darwinii
CCATCCTTGTGTTGTGGCATCACTGTTGCATAAAGATGTACATATTTAATCCAACCTATGGTAACTCCTATCCTTCCTGTTCAACAGAAGCGTGTGCATATTCCTTTCTTCTGTCTGAAAGATGTCACTATGGACTCGGCTGTATTTTGGTAAATGAAGGTAGTTATGTAGGAATAGAACAAGAGTTATATTTTAACAAGAATTCATTTTATATTATTTATTAAATCCATGCATTTCTTCGATGTTGCTGACATTCCACAGAATTGTTTCTTATCTGTATAGTTGGTTATTTAAGGTGTGCTGGCAATTTCATTTTAAGTAGAACTATCCGCTTTATTCTGTTTTTCATAAATAAACGCCAATTGAACCCAGAAACCCATGTCCGGTTTACCATTTTGTCCTCCACACTAGATTAATCTGCACCATGACCTATCTCACTGGTTACTGCGTTTTTATTTATATCTCAATTTATTTATTTTTTATTTATTTTTGTTGTTGTTGCAATAGTGGCTCGCAGAAGCTTCAGGTTGTGGTAGCCATTGGTTTTATATTTTTTTTTAAAAGCACAACAAATGCAATATTATTATTGTATAAATGTTTTATATATAATCTATACACACTCACTGTATTGGCCTGACACATTCCCCTATTGTATAGCGATTTAGTAGAATAATTGTTGCATAGTTGTAATTTCTTTGTTACCATACAGTGCAAGCAAAACATAGAGCTTTAGTAAACTAGAAAATGTTCCTTGTAGCAGCTTCAAGAATAAAGAAAAAAAGCTAAAAAGAGATAATTTCACAGAGATATTGATAGTACAGCATGCGTGCACTATTCTTTCTTGTCAAAACCCCAGTGTACCAGCTTCCAGGAGGTTCTGATATTTTAATATTGACCACTATAGAGGATGGTGATGTTGACTCCCTTTTGCTTTAGCACACCCCTTAAAGGGAATTTGTCCTCAGAAAATTGCCTATTTTGTAAATCAAGGTTTTTATGTTAAAGTGTCTCTGTCACCAGATTATAAGTGCCCTACATAATCTGATTGGCGCTGTAATGTAGATAACAGTGGTTTTAATTTTGAAAAAATATCATTTTTGAGCAAGTTATGAGCAATTTTAGATTTATGCGAATTAGTTTCTTAATAGACAACTGGGCGTGTTTTTACTTTTGACCAAGTGGGCATTGTAAGGAGGTGTATGACGCTGACCCATCAGTGACCAATCAATAGAACAATGAGAAGTGTATGACGCTGATTGGTCACTGATTGGCCAGCATCACACACTCCTCTGTACAACGCCCACCTGGTCAAAAGTAAAAACACGCCCAGTTGTCTATTAAGAAAGTAATTAGAATAAATCTAAAATTGCTCATAACTTGCTCAAAAATTATCGTTTTTCAAAATAAAAACCACTGTTATCTACATTACAGTGCCGACCAGATTATGTAGTAGATAGGGCATTTATAATCTGGTGACAGAGCCTCTTTAAACATATTTTTTTCAAGAATTAATTTTTTTTTAATGAAATTTTTCCATGTCGTTAACTATATTTTTAAAAAAATCCTCAAATCTTGCAGTTTTCACTCTGGCCATTGAGCCTCACAATAGACTGACACTTCCTGTTCTGTAGAGATCAATTCTCAACAGTAATTACATTATTATCACAATGGAAGGCAACACCTTAATAATAAAGCTAGAGGCAGATACCAAAGGATCCACCGTTGACAATAGGAGATGGACCCCAGCTCCCATCCTCACTCTGCATGGGTCACAGAACATGCCTAAAAGACTCTACCATAGAAGATAATGGGTCATTCCCAGACTTTTGTTTACTATTGTCTATGTGGCTGCTGTAAAGCATATCTCTAAATACTGTTAACAGAGCACAGCAGCTCCTCGGGCAAGATGGCTGCCCCATAATCATGTATAGAAAATAGATTTAAAAAAAATCCACAATCCAAAAATAAAAACAGATTAAAAAAAATATATGTTTTACTATCTGGTTCTAATTAGTAAAAAAAATACATTTAAATGATACATTATTTTTTAAGCAGCGTTCCCTGGCCTGTCACTCTCCAGCTGTTAAACATCAAATCCTAGCATACCCTGAAAGCAAGAGTTTTGCTACAGCTGGAGAGTCACAGGTTGGGGAATGCTGGCCTTAGAATCCATACAGTTAAAATACCATATAGTATTTTAATGTTCGTGTAAACGGAAACTAATCCAGTAAATGAGGAAGATGTCTGTATCTAAAGGTCACTTGCAGATGTCTATCAAAAGCAGGAACATATTTAAGAAACCTTGTAGGGGATCTGCAACACTTAAAATGGACCCTGAGATGCTCTAACTTGGCACCGTGTTAAATCAACACTCCGGTGAATTTTTTTTTTCTTCACTTTATACTCTACCCCTTCCCCATATATACCTGGCCAGTGCTGCCTTTTTTCATTATTATTTTGGTTATAAGCCTATGCAGTAGGCATGTCTGGTGCCTTCAGCCCATGTAACTGCACGGTGACCCCTTGCTCTGTACTTCGGTTTTTAGTGTAATATGGTGGTCACCTTGTTATAAATACCTTGCTATATTTTGCCTATAATATTACTTCTGAACAAATAATCCTTCCTCGCTGTGTGGGGAGCCAATCAGCCGTCTGTCAATCATTCACATAGAACTAAGCTCAGGAGAGCCCGAAGTGTGACTGTTCACATCTGTGTTGGGCGCTCTGTTCCGGAGCCTTGGTCGCCAATTCCATCTAATATCATGGGAAAATTAGCGTTGCATGCAGAACCCAACGGACCCTATTATAAATCAATGGGGTCCGTCGAGCAATGGATCCGGCTCTTGCGGGAACAGAAACGAACGCTTACAGGAACTTCCTGATAGAGAAGCCAAGGATACAAGAAACCAAAAGTTGAGTACTTCAGAAAGTAAATGGATTACACTATAAATAAAAACAAGGGGTTATATATGAAGTGGTGCGTCCTTAAGTACCAGTGTGTAGGAATTAGACTTATGCAGAACAGCACTTTAAAAGGTTATGCTACCTGCGTGAATGTTTTATTTGCCTGTTTGGTATCATTGCTAATATAGTAAAGATCTTTTACATAATTTATCTTCAAAATAATAAGAAGAGTAGTTGTCACTTCCTCTCCCTCCCCCATACCCTCTTACCAGGTAAAATGTACTACTCGGTAAGGGGTGACCATGAGTACAAGGAAAACACTTTACAGGCTAAAAACCTTTTGAATCTATCATGAGGCATGATGGGATTGAAATTCAAAATAAGAAAGAAAAAAAGGAAAATAGGTGGCCAAACTTAAACTTTCTTTGTTTCTTCTCATTCATGGTAATATCAATTGAGACTGGAACGTTGTAATGTTAAAGAGTGAAATTGAAATCCGGGGCTCTCTATGTGAAGAGACCTACCACATAATTGTAATGAGATTTTTTTAGTGTGATACGCGTGATACAAAATCTTTATGGAACATTGAACACTTGTGATCACAAGAAATACTTGATAGGTCCCTGATCACACTACAGTATGTATGGCCTGCTTTAGCTTAGATTTCATTGTGCTACCCAGTAATTGAGGCAGAACAGTTGTCAGCAACTAGGCTTCACCTACATATATTTCATACACGCAGCATTATTTGTCCATCTTGTGATATTATTGACCTATTCTAACTTCGGTAGTGGCTGTGTCTGGTACTGCAGCTCAGTCCCTTTACTTAAAGGGGTTATGTGGGGACCAAAAATGGTTAGCAATGTACTCACTGCAGTATGTGAGTACACTCGCTAATATACATTCCGGTCGCGCTGATTCTGAGATTTTTATAGCGCTGACGGGGGACTGGAAGTCTAGCTGCGCAGCCTTCTTTAATGTCGATACGACTTTGTCATGTGATCAGCCCTGCTGTACCCTATGTACAAGCACTAGTACAGCGAGAACATAGATTACAGTGGGATCGGTCACGTGACGAAGAGTCGTATCGTCATCAAAGAAGGCTGTGCAATCCGGTCCCCCGGCAGCGCTATAGTAATCGATGAAAATCTCAATCAGCGCAACTGGGGGAAGTTTATTAGCGAGTGTACTCACATACTGTAGTGAGAACGCTGCTAATAGTTTTTGGTCCCCACGTAACTCCTTTAAATGGGACTGAGCTACAAAGAGCTGCAGCCGGTCTCCCACCGATCTGATATTAATGACCTATTCTAAGGATAGGTTATCAATATCTAAGTCCCGGAAAATCCTTTTAAGTTCCGTGTTGCTAGGAGCAATTTACATAGGAGCAACCTCAAACGTAGCATAATTCCTATGTTTCATTTATCATATAGCTTCTGAACAATCACAGCGTTTTTGTAATTTTCATAACTTATCATTGAATATTTCCGTAATTCTAAATATGATGTCATCTTTTGTTCAAACTAAAGTTAAAGCGACACATTAGTAGAAAGTGACAACTTTTTCCCTGTTTTTTTTTTTTTTAATGTAGATTTTAAAATTATATGAAATGCTGCTGTTTTCACATTTGCTCAAATCGAGTGGAAAATTGTGCTGCATTCCAGACTGTTTTAACAAAAACAAAACATAAAAACCTACAGGGAAACTGAATGCTATTATCTCATAATCATCACTTGTATGTAGAGGGTTATTGATGGCATGGCAGGTCTGTGGTACTGCCTGACCAAGATAAGCAGCTGTCACACTTTATATCAGAGTGAAGTTCCAGACTCTGTTGAATACAGTCTATAGGAAGCAATACAGTATAACAATATCCAATGTCCCATGCTCTAAAATGCATTACATCTCCTGTAAAGTCGCTTTCCAGCAGACTGTCATTACAGCCCAACTGTAATATAGGGTTTGCATGCACAAGTGAAACCGTTTGACATTACTGGAGGGCCGAGTTCTGCAATACAGCTTGTGCCATCTCTTGTTCTACACAATCTGCATGTGATTCGACCTTGCCAGCCCACTTATAAATGGCAGAAGTGTCCCTTTACTTTTTATTGTACGGAATCTGTCTTAGCCTTTTTTATATTTGGAGTGGTACTCTGCAATGTTTATCAGTATACAGAGCAACTGATAGAAAATTGTGTCCCACAAAACCATGACTAGTATGTGTGACTATCCCTGTAAATGAAATTATAGAAATCATATTTTTGTGCAGTGGGGCTTTAAAAGTCTGTGACATGTCTGACCCTACAAGCTTTTATACACTGCGATAATAAAGATGGATATTTTTGGTCATAAATAAAAACCTAGATTACCACCACATAGAGTCACAACATCAATGTTGAGCCCTGTTGTGTCGATTTTGCTAACCCAGTTCCATGTACCTCTTTAAATTCATCGTAAAACTAGGGGTATGTTTCCCAATGCTTGTAACCAACACTGATATGTCTACAACCCTTTATTCATCTAGACCTGTCCGCTCACGGATGATGGGTCCTGGGTTTTCTAGTATTTTTGTTTTGGTCTAGTTGCTTGCAGGGATATACACGGTATATTGTTCCACTTTGATCTCCCCACCACCACTGCCTATCCTCAATAAAATGCATTTTGTGTTTCAGTACCAACTGATGTGGTACAAGGATAATAAATTGTGTGTTTACAATCTTGTAAAGATGTAAATATTTTTGGATATTGTATTTATGAGAAATATTTTTAATTTTAAGATTTGTTTTTATTTGTTGTATTCAGGAGAGATTTAGATTGCGATCCAGTACAATACTGCACGTTAACAGTATACCTCCCACTCACTGTGAAGATTTGCCTTGACTATATCTGTGATGTGCCACAAATAGCTAAACCACTTTATTGTCCCCAAGGTTTTCTGAAACCGCATTCTATGTGCTAGTCAATTGCTCATATAAATCGATTTCAATAAAGACCCCTGTGTACTGTCCGGAGTGTTTGATTCATTCATATTGATATACCGTCCATATACGAAAGACTTCTGACCATGTAGCTACAGACTGGTGAGTAATTTACCCTAATTGTCTCAAAGAACAAGATTAATATATTAGATTCCGAAGTAATTTCTTGCACCACTCGACCATTATTCAGCTGTTGCAATCCATTTCAATACTTAGATGGGGTAGGAACATGACTGGAGTCCTACACAGAGCTCTCAAACAGGCAACGATGGGATAGAAGCATTGTATATCGGTAACCGTATATTCGGGGGGGGGGTTCACAGGGGGGAGATTTAATGAAATCTTGTGGATGGATACAATAACATACTATCACTATATACAGTATTTCTTAGGCTTACAAAAATAAGGCAGTTTTGATCTTTTCGGAGTAAAAAAATAAAACAAAAAGCTATGTATGCCCCGAATGATCAACAATTGATTGACTAGAATGTCACATTACAGAAAAATGCATTGAAATTCAACAATGGTTATTAGACCAGTATTGACGCCTTCTATATGCAAAACGACTTTTCCAACACCTTGTTCTGATGGCCAACTCTTCCACAACTGCCTTCCTGCCTCGCACTAGGTGTATGATGTGAGTGAGTGATGACTCTGTACAGCGGTGTGGGATATGTTGCCCCATGGGCCAGATTTATGAAGAACTGGTCTATCCGCTGCTGCGTTCCTTGACATGGCACACACCAGTGCACAATACTGAACAGCACCTGGTTATACCTGGCATAGTTCACTATATTTCTCTGTAATAAAGGGGTTGAGAATGTTTAGTAAATCAGTTGCGCTTTTTCCAACACAAATGAAAAAGTTGCATTGAAAAAGTGCTGGGGGTCCTACATACATGTTACAAATAAATGCATTCATACATGACCCCCAATATCTGTGGTCACCAGTAGTTGACTCCGGGGTTGGCTTATGGTAGCAATGCTTGGTTCTCATTTTGTTGGAGGTTGCACAGGCTTCAGCAACTGCCTCGAAAAAAAAGCTCATACTATCCAAAAATCCAATGTATAATATTGGTCAAAGCACAGAGGCGATCCCTTGTACCCCATTTACCCAGACTTTATTATGACTAGTATTATTCATTCATTTTCTTTGGTGAGGCAGGTTTTGTGTTTATTTGGTATATTCAAATACTGGATTAGTAAATGTTTATTGGCTTCTTCATACATTTTTGTAGGTGCTGATGGGCTTATTTTTATCAGATAACAAAAATCTTATAGAAGTTAGCTTGAAAGCCGAATTTAGCATTCTGATTTTAGTGGTATCATTAACAGAGGTCAAATAACAAAAATATGTCTTTAACAGTGGCTGCTGTGTATCTGGCCATAAGTATGTGGACACCTGACCATCACACCTACAGAATATAAGCTTGTTGACATCCCATTCCAAAACCAGGGTTGTCAATAGGGAGTTCGTCCCCTTTTGTTGCTATAATAGCCGCCACAATACTGGGAAGGCTTTCCAGAATATTTTGAAGCGTGTCCGTGGGATTTTGTGCCCATTTAGCCAAAAGGGCATTTGTGATGTCAGACACTAATGTTTTACAGGGAGGCATGGCTCGCACTTGTTGTTCCAATTTATCCCAAAGGTGTTGGATGGGGTTTATGCCAGGACTCAGGAATTTCAACACCCCAAATTCATCACACCATGTCTTTATGGATCTGGCTTTGTTCACAGTGGCACAGTAATCTTAGGTCACGTAATATACATTTAAATACATTGTGGGTCATTTGTATGCCACATGTGTTTTTTATTTGTGATGCTACTGAATCTGCCAAGATTGTCAAGTTGCATCTTCCAGACATGTTACCAATAGTGATATGACACTAGGTGGCAGTGTTCATATTATTATAAAAACAACTGCATTAAGAGAAGTCTTCTATCACCGTTTAGTGCAGTTCTGGAAGACGCTTACACCTATTTATCGGCAAGCATTAATTTTGTAATTTAGATAGAAGTCCCACTTTATGTCCACTACAAAAGAATTTCACCATCACCAAAGAAACTACCGTATATCTATAGATCGTATAATGTGTTTATTAAATCTCTAAAGTAATACCATCATACAGTGACTAAATATGTTACCCATATACAGTAAATAGTAACTGAATAATACCATCATACGGTGCTAAATATATTACCCACACACAGTATATAGTGACTGAATAATACCATCATACGGTGCTAAATATATTACCCATATACAGTATATAGTGACTGAATAATACCATCATACGGTGCTAAATATATTACCCATATAGAGTATAAAGTGACTGAATAATATCATCATACGGTGCTAAATATATTACCCATATACAGTATATAGTGACTGAATAATGCCATCATACGGTGCTAAATATATTACCCATATGCAGTATATAGTGACTGAATAATATCATCATATATCGAGTGAGGGACAGTGCCATGCAGGTTAACGGCGGTAATTATTACACTGCCGACTCACTCCATTGATAAGTTCTCTGACGGCAGTCATTCCCGTATCCTTTCCTCTCCTTCTGTCCAGTCATAGGCTTCCTCATCTCTCTTGCCAGAGCATCCCCCATAGACCGTTTATTCTGTGAGGTTAGTGTAACATGTGATAAGAATCATGTGACTATTATCTACCGAGCCCTTGTAATTTCATGAACATGGTTGTGATCAATTCTCTATGAAGCTGGCCATAGACATGAGACACATCAGCCTCAACTCCCAGCAATACACACGTTCTTCTCGATTCCCTCTTGCACACATTGGGGTGGTCCATTGTACCTTTTTTTTTTTATATATATATACTTTAAATGCAAAAGCATTTGATGCTGTACCACCAAGAGTCTTGTACTGAGGCTACAGATTCAGGGACTGGAAGAACATGTACGTAAATGGATAGAAAAATTGACCACGGGACAGAAAGCAAAGCGTCGTAAATGGTACCATACATACTCAAAATGTGCTAAAGTCAGAAGTGGGGCACCACAAGGATCTGTGTTATGCCCAATTATTTTATTCTCTTTATTACTGACCTTATGGAAGAGAAATAAATGAGGGGTTGGGAATATCCTAATTGGCAAAGAAATTTTGTGGTAGCAGCAAAGGATCCTTAATGCTTGAGCATCTTTGTGATTAGGTTCATGATGGGGCAATGGACACTTTAACTTACGACCCTCGTCTGTTATAAGGTACCCATTCATTGGCTTGCACAGGCCATTTGTTTAGGGTTTGCCTTATGGGAGTGGGAGGGATAGAGTGCAGTGCGCACTGAGCCACCACCCCGGATACGTAGGTTAAGTTTATAATGATAACGGATAATGGTACAGAAGTGTAGTGCATAGATTAGTTTAGTTTACTGCATACACATGATAACCGAACCAAGCCTAATATATATATATATATATATATATATATATATATATATGCAAAGCATTTGGAAAGTCTTCAGACCCTTTACATTTTTTCACCTTTTGTTATGTTGAGGCCTTGTGCTAAAATAAAAAATTCAAGTTTTGCACTCAATACCCCATAATGACAAAGTGAAAACAGAATGTTCGTAATCTTTGTTTATTGAAAAGAAAAAACTAAAATAATCGCATTGACATAAGTATTCAGACCCTTTGCTCAGTACTTAGTTGAAGCACTTTTGGCACCGATAACAGCCTTCAGTCTTCTTGGGTATGATGCACAAGGTTTGCACATTTGGATTTGGGGATTTTCTGCCATTCCTCTCTACAGATCCTCTCAAGCTCTGTCAGGTTGGATTTGGACTGTCGGTGGACAGACATTTTCAGGTCTCTCCAGAGATGTTTGATTGGTTTCAAGTCAGGGCTCTGGCTGGGCCACTCAAGGACATTAACAGAGTTGTCCCTAAGCCACTCCTGTGTTGTCTTGGCTGTGTGCTTAGGGTATTTGTCTTGTTGGAAGATGAACCTTCGGCCCAGTCTGAGGTCCAGAGCACTCTGGATCAGGTTTTCATTAAGAATATGTCTGTACGTTGCTACATTTATCTTTCCCTCAACCCTGACCAGTCTCCCTGTCCCAGACGCTGAAAAACATCCCCACAGCATGATGCTGCCACTACCATGCTTCACTGTAGGGATGGTATTGGGAAGGCGATGAGCAGTGCCTGGTTTCCTCCAGACATGACTCTTAGAATTGAGGCCAACAAGTTTGTTCTTAGTCCTCAGACCACAGAATCTTGTTTCTCACAGTCTGAGAGTCCTTTAGGTGATTTCTTGAAAACTCCAGGCTGCCTATCGTGTGTCTTTTACTGAGGAGAGGCTTCTTTCTGGCCACTCTGCCATGAAGCCCAGATTGGTGGAGTGCTGCAGTGATGGTTGACCTTCTATAAGTTTCTCCCATCTGCACACAGGATCTTTGGAGTTTAGCCAGAGTGACCATTGGGTTCTTGGTCACCACTCTTACCAAGGTCCTTCTCCTCTGATTACTTAGTTTGGCGGGGTGGCCAGCTCTAGGAAGACTCCTGCTTGTTCCAAACTTCTTCCATTTTAGAATTATGGAGGCCACTGTTCTCTTGGGAATTTTCATTGCAGCAGAAATGTTTTTGTACCCTTCTCCAGAACGGTGACTCCACACAACCCTGTCTCTGAACTTTACAGGCAGGACTTTCCTCCTCATGGCTTGGTTTTTGCTCAGATATGCATTGTCAGCTGTGAGACCTTATATAGACAGGGATGTGTCTTTCAAAATCATGTCCAATCAAATAAATTTACCACAGGTGGACCCCAATCAACGTGGAGAAACATTTCCAAGATTATCTAGAGAAATGGGAGGCCCCCACAGCTAAATTTCAAGTGTCATAGCAAAGGGTCTATTTCATTTATTTGATCCTCCGCATACCAAAATGTAAGAAAAAGTAAAAGGGTCGGAAGGCTTTCTGAATGCACTGTGTATGGTAACAGTACCAATCTGGGTACATAGATATGGTAACAGAACTAAGCTTACTGCAAATATGTGGTAGAGGAAACAATCCTTCAATAGCACCTGACCGGTAACAGGTTGAGGGTATGTTCACACTGGTTGGATTAGCGAGGATTTGATTGCGGCGTACTACAGTAGCAGCAGAGTGGATGAGATTTGGACAAATTTTATCCACACACTGCGGAAAAAATCAGCTGAGAAACCGTTCATAAATTGACCTGTGGTGCTGGTTTTTAATCTGTCAGACAGAGCGGCAGCACTTCCAAATAGAATAGCAGCTTTATTCACCCGTGCAACGTTTCAGTCCAGCAGGACCTTTCTCAAGCATGTGGGACACATCACATAACAAGTATATAAGGACTCAGAGTCATTAACAATAAAATAGTAATCAGTGTAAAAGTGTACGATAATACAGTAATAGTGTTTAAAACACTCATGTACACACCACTAGGTGATCATATAAGAATATCCAGGACATTATGGGACTAGAACAAACACAAATAGTCCAATATATATTTATAAGATAATAGTGTAATAATTAATTACTCACCCAAGTGTGTGCATAATAAAACCAATTGCAAACAGATGTCTGCAGACACAACATGGACTACCTCCTCGTGGGCTACGGCGTCGTAATAGCGCTATTGCGCATGTCAAACTGTCTCAAGGGAGAAAATCCCAACACCAGCTCTTTACTGCGCATGCGTGAACTGCAACATACTGCGAGAGGATGCCATACCATACCCGGCCAATCATGCACACGGTTATTGGCCTGACATGTGCCAAGAGCCATTGTATATAAGGGCAGGACAAAACACCACAATATTATATAGGAAATGCATAAAATTGGGTTGTTTTACATGTCTGAATTGTGGTAACTGTAGCAATTTAGTGAAGGGCAATACATTTATTCACCCAATAGATGGTAGCGCTTTTTGACCTGTTCTTCTGCCTATGTCATGCTATAGTGTCCTTGTAAATTGATATATGTGGGGGAAACCACACAGGAATGCCATGCCTTAATAAATAAGCACAAGTCTACAACAGGTCATGTTATTAGTGACCTTAAATTTTGGATCATAGATGACATACCAGTACATCGCAAGGGTGGAGACCGGGTTTCCAAGATTAAACGCAGAGAACTTGAGTGGATATTTAAGTTAAACTGTTTATCCCCCTCCATGGTCTGAATATTGACTTTAACCTGACTTTAAAAAGTGTTGAACCTAATTGGAAGGTTGACAAAAAGGACTTATTAACAAATAAGCTTAAAGAGACTCTGTCACCACATTATAAGTGCCCTATCTCCTATATAAGGAGATCGGCGCTATAATGTAGGTGACAGCAGTGCTTTTTATTTAGAAAAACGATCTATTTTTACCACTTTATCAGCGATTTTTTTGCTTTATGCTAATGAGTTTCTTAATGCCCAAGTGGGCGTGTTTTTACTTTTGACCAAGTGGGCGTTGTACAGAGGAGTGTATCACGCTGACCAATCAGTGACCAATCAGCGTCATACAATTCTCCCCATTCATTTACACTGCACTAGCGATATAGCTATATCGCTATGTGCAGCCACATAAACACACTATAACATTACTGCAGTGTCCTGATAATGAATATACATCACTACCAGCCTGGATGTGATGTTTATTCAGAATCCTGACATGTCTGAATCTTTTCTGTGAGATTCCAACACGGCAAACGTAATCTCGCGAGATTACGATGTAACCTGTCATTTCAAACGATATAGCTATATCGCTAGTGCAGTGTAAATGAATGGGGAAAAGTGTATGATGCTGATTGGTCAGCGTCATACACTCCTCTATACAACGCCCACTTGGTCTAAAGTAAAAACATGCCCACTTGGGCATTAAGAAACTCATTCGCATAAAGCTAAAAATCGCTCATAAAGTGGTTTAAAATAGATCGTTTTTCTAAATAAAAAGCATTACTGTAAAGGATTTGCCAGACACAGGTTCTGTGTCGACGCCCGTGGGCAATCAGTCTGCACCTGCTCCTATGTCTGTGAGGAGGTCACTTGGGCGCACAGGTATTTCCCGTAAAGATGAAACCTAATAAAATCTTGCTTCCCTTTCAGGTCTCTTTTGGTGGTAGGTCTGCTACCGGCAGTGCCTTCGTGGATTCAGGGTCTTCTGCTAATATTATGTCTGTGGAATTTGCTATGTCTCTAGCTATGCCATTGATTGATTTGCCTAAACCTGTCCCGGTAGTGGGTATCGACTCCACTCCTCTTGCTAATGGTTATTTTACACAGCATACCCCTGTTTTTGAACTCCTTGTTGGCTCCATGCATTTGGAGCAGTGCTCTGTACTGGTGATGCAGGGATTATCGTCCGATTTGGTTTTAGGCCTTCCCTGGTTGCAGTTGCATAGTCCCACGTTTAACTGGAATACTGGGGATCTTACCAAATGGGGTAATGAATGCTTGACGTCATGTTTTTCTGTTCATTTTATCTCTCTCCGTGAGGAGGTGAACACTCTACCTGAGTTTGTTCAGGACTTCGCTGATGTTTTCTCTAAAGAGGCCTCCGAAGTGTTACCTCCTCATAGAGAATACGATTGCGCAATCGATTTGGTACCAGGAGCTAAGCTCCCTAAGGGTAGGATATTCAATTTCTCTTGTCCCGAACGTGAAGCCATGAGAGAGTATATCCAGGAATGTCTGGCCAAGGGTTACATTCGCCCCTCTACTTCTCCGGTAGGTGCTGGCTTCTTCTTCGTAGGGAAGAAGGATGGTGGTCTTAGGCCGTGCATCGACTACCGGAACTTGAATAAGGTCACTGTAAGGAACCAGTATCCCCTTCCTTTGATTCCTGATCTCTTCAATCCGGTTCAGGGGGCCCAATGGTTCTCTAAGTTTGATCTA
This sequence comes from Rhinoderma darwinii, assembly GCF_050947455.1. NCBI lineage: Eukaryota > Metazoa > Chordata > Amphibia > Anura > Rhinodermatidae > Rhinoderma > Rhinoderma darwinii. The sequence goes on from NC_134687.1 coordinate 432,790,029, forward strand.
CGGGGGGCTTATAACCTTATCCGCATCAAAGAGGGGGATGAGTGGAAGACTGTGTTTAACACGCCCGAAGGTAATTTCGAATACCTCGTCATGCCCTTTGGGTTGTGTAATGCTCCCGCGGTCTTCCAGAATTTCATAAATGAGATTTTAAGAGACTATCTGGGAGTATTTCTTGTAGTGTACCTTGATGACATACTTGTGTTTTCCAAGGACTGGTCCTCCCACATTGAGCATGTCAGGAAGGTGCTCCAGGTCCTTCGGGAAAACAAACTGTTTGCTAAGACCGAAAAATGTGTGTTTGGGGTGCAAGAGATACCATTTTTAGGTCAAATCCTCACTCCTCATGAATTCCGCATGGACCCTGCCAAGGTTCAGGCTGTGGCTGAATGGGTCCAACCTGCCTCCCTGAAGGCGTTACAGTGCTTCCTGGGATTCACTAATTATTACAGGAGATTTATTGCTAACTTCTCGGTCATCGCTAAGCCTCTTACGGATCTCACTCGCAAAGGTGCTGATCTCCTCCACTGGCCTCCTGAGGCTGTCTAAGCTTTTGAGGTCCTTAAGAAGTGCTTTATCTCGGCCCCAGTGCTGGTTCAGCCCAACCAAATTGAGCCATTCATTGTGGAGGTTGACGCTTCTGAGGTGGGAGTGGGTGCTTTCTTGTCCCAGGGTACCAGGTCCCTCACCCATCTCCGTCCCTGTGCCTACTTCTCCAGGAAGTTTTCGCCCACTGAGAGTAACTATGATATTGGCAACCGCGAACTCTTAGCCATTAAATGGGCATTTGAAGAGTGGCGCCACTTCCTGGAGGGGGCTAGGCACCAGGTAACGGTCCTTACCGACCACAAGAATCTGGTTTTCTTAGAATCTGCCCGGAGGCTAAACCCGAGACAAGCTCGATGGGCGTTATTTTTTACCAGATTAAACTTTTTGGTCACCTATAGGGCTGGGTCTAAAAATATTAAGGCTGACGCACTGTCGCGTAGCTTCATGGCCAGCCCTCCTTCGGAGGAGGATCCTGCTTGTGTTTTGCCTCCAGGTATAATCATTTCCTCTATTGATTCTGATTTAGTCTCCGAAATTGCGGCTGATCAAGGTTCAGCTCCCGGGAACCTTCCTGAGAACAAGCTGTTTGTTCCCCTGCAACTCCGGCTAAGGGTACTTAGGGAAAATCATGACTCTGCACTATCTGGCCATCCAGGCAACCTGGGTACCAAGCACCTCATTGCCAGAAACTACTGGTGGCCTGGGTTGCTTAACCCCTTCCTGCTCCTTGACGTACTATTACGTCATGGCAGCTGTATCGTTCGCGCTCCATGCCGTAATAGTACGTCTCGGGAGTAACGGCCGTTTCGGCCGTCCTCCCGACACATACAGGAGCTGTGACGCTGCTGTCTTGTTCAGCAGCTGTCACAGCTCCTACAGCGGGGACCGATCGCTGTGTCCCCGCTGATTAACCCCTTAAAAGCAGCGTTCTATAGAGATCGCGGCTTTTTAGGGGTTAAGCTGCCATCGCCGGCCTGCTACGCGATAGCGGCCGGCGATGGTGACTATGGCAACTGGACACCAAACAATGGCGTCCGGCTATGCTATAGACGGAAGCCTAGTGGGTCCTGACTAGGTCAGGACCCACTATGCTTGCTGTCAGTGAGTAGCTGACAGTTCTAATACACTGCACTACGCATGTAGTGCAGTGTATTAGAATAGCGATCAGAGCCTCCTGCCCTCATGTCCCCTAGTGGGACAAAGTAATAAAGTAAAAAAAAAGTTAAAAAAAGATGTGTAAAAATAAGAAAATAAATGATTTAAAAGTAATAAAAGTAAAAATCCCCCCTTTTCCCTTATCAGTCCTTTATTATTAATAAAAATATATAAACAAACAAATAAATTATACATAATTGGTATCGCCGCGTCCGTAACGGCCTGAACTGCAAAATTATTTCATTATTTATCCCGCACGGTGAACGCCGTAAAATAAAATAATAATAAACCGAACCACAATCACAATTCTTTGGTCACTTCACCTCCCAAAAAATGGAATAAAAAGAGATCAAAAAGTCGCATGTACCTAAAAATGTTACTGATCGAAACTACAGTTCGTTACGCAAAAAATAAGTCCTCGCACGGCTTTATTGATTGAAAAATAAAAACGTTCTGGCTCTTAGAATAAGGTAACACAAAAAGTGAATGATTGTTTACAAAACGTATTTTATTGTGCAAACGCCATAAGACATAAAAAAAACTATAAACATCTGGTATCGCCGTAATCGTATCGCCACGCAGAATAAAGTGAATATGTCATTTATAGCGCACGGTGAACGCTGTAAAAAAAAACGAAAAAAAAAACAATAGTACAATTGCTGTTTTTTAGTCACCACGCCACCTAAAAATAGAATAAAAACTGATCAAAAAGCCGCATGCACCCCAAGAAAACTACAATGGATTCCTCAAGGGGTCTAGTTTCCAAATTGGGGTCACTTTTGGGGGGTTCCCAATGTTTTGGCACCACAAGACCTCTTCAAACCGGACATGGTGCCTAATAAAAAAGAGGCCTCAAAATCCACCAGGTTCTCCTTTGCTTCGGAGGCCGGTGCTTCAGTCCATTACCGCACTAGGGCCACATGTGGGATATTTCTCAAAACTGCAGAATCTGGGCAATACGTATTAAGTTGCGTTTCTCTGATAAATCCTTTTGTGTTATAAAAAAAATGGTATAAAGAGGATTTTCTGACAAAAAAAAATGTAAATTTCACCTCTACTTTGCTCTAAATTTTTGTGAAACACCTAAAGTGTTCATAAACTTGCTACATGCTGTTGTGAATACTTTGAGGGGTCTAGTTTCTAAAATGGGGTATTTGATAGGGGTTTCTAATATATGGGCCCCTCAAAGCAACTTCAGAACTGAACTGGAACCTAAAAAAATAAATAAATGAGGCAATACTTCGCTTCTTACATTATACTGATAATGAGCCGTGCCCACCCCGAGATGACCCCAGTTTTGACCGTTTGTATAAACGGAGACCCCTATTAGACCGTTCCAGTGCCCGGTTTTCCCAAGCATACACCCCCGAGAAGTGTATTTCTATTGATGAGTCCCTGGTACATTTTAAAGGGAGGGTTCAATTCCGCGAGTACCTGCCGGGTAAGAGGGCAAGGTATGGCGTGAAGATGTATAAGCTGTGAGAGTGCATCAGGGTATACCTACAGGTTTAGGATATATGAAGGAAAGGCCACCCCCAAACCAGACTGCATCCTGGACTACAATAGGTACATGGGAGGGATGGACTTGTAAGATCAAGCCCTGAAGCCCTACAGCGCCATGCGGTGTGGTATAAGAAGCTGGCCGGGCACATCATACAGATGGCATTGTACAATGCGTACATGCTACGTCGATGTGCAGGCCAGATGGGAACTTTCCTGGAATTTCAAGAGGTGATTATCAAGAACCTAATCTTTAGGGACCAAGAAGGGGGGGCACCCAGTACTTCTGGAAGCGAGCCCACACGCATCGTACCAGGGCAACACTTTCCAGGGGAAGTTCCCTAAACTGGCAAGAAGGGAAAAAGTCAAAAGAGGTGCAAAGTCTGTTATAAGAGGGGGATAAGGGAGGACACAATATATCAATGTGACACGTGTCCCGAATAACCAGAGCTCTGTATGAAAGTGTTTTAACATTTATCATACATCCCTTGATTTATAATTTACCCCAATTTTACTTACCCTGATGCACTCCGCACAGCTTATCCCCCCTCGTCTTTCCCCTCTGGGCCCTGCTGTGTGTCCAGGCAGCTGATAACAGCCACATGTAGGGTATTGCCATACCCGGGAGAACCCACATTACAGTTTATGGGGTGTAGGTCTCCGGTCAAAATGGTCACTACACCTCTAGATGAATGCCTTAAGGGTGTAGTTTTTAAAACGGGGTCACTTCTTGCGGGTTTCAACTGTACTGGTACCTCAGGGGCTTCTGCATACATGACTTCGCACTAGAAAATCCCGAGTAGGCCAAATGGTGGTCCTTTCCTTCTGAGCTCTCCCATGGGCCCAAACGGCAGTTTATCACAACAAATGGGGTATTGCGGCACTCAGAACAAATTGCGCAACAGAATGGGGTATTTTGTTTCTTGTGAAAATAAGAAATTTTCAGCCAAAACTACATATTATTTGACAAAAATAATTTTGTTTTCATTCCCAGCCCAATTCAAATAAGTTCTGTGAAAAAACTATGGGGTCAAAATGGTCACAACACCCATAAATGAATTCCTTGAGGGGTGTAGTTTCCAAAATGGGGTCATTTGTGGTGGGTTTCTATTGCTTTGATACCTCTGGGGCTCTGCAAATGCGACATGGCACCCGAAAACCAATCCAGCAAAATCTGTACTCCAAAGAACACACAGCGCTCCTTTCCTTCTGAGCCCTCCCATGGGCCCAAACAGCAGTTTATCACCACAAATGGGGTATTTCCGCACTCAGGACAAATTGGGCAACAAAATGGAGTATTTTATTTCTTGTGAAAATAAGAATTTTTGAGCTAAAACGACATATTATTGGAAAAAATATATTTTTTTTTAATTCCCAGCCCAATTCAAATACGTTCTGTGAAGAAACTATGGGGTCTAAATGGTCACATTACCCATAAATGAATTCCTTGAGGGGTGTAGTTTCCAAAACGGGGTCACTTCTGGTGGGTTTCCATTGCTTTGATACCTCTGGGGCTCTGCAAATGCGACATGGCACACGAAAACCAAACCAGCAAAATCTGTACTCCAAAGAACACACATCGCTCCTTCCCTTCTGAGGCCTCCCATGGGCCCAAACGGCAGTTTATTGCCACAAATGGGGTATTGATGCACTCAGGAGAAATTGGGCAACAAAATTGAGTATTTTGTTCCCTGTGAAAATAAGAAATTTTGGTAAAAAATTACATCTTATTGGAAAAAATGTCATTTTTTTAATGTCACAGCCCAATTGAAATAGGTGCTGTGAAAAAACTGTGCGGTCAAAATGCTAACAACAACCATAAATGAATTCCTTGAGGGGTGTAGTTTCCAAAATGGGGTCACTTTTGGTGGGTTTCCATTGCTTTGATACCTCTGAGGCTCTGCAAATGCGACATGGCACCCGAAAACCAATCCAACAAAATCTGGACTCCAACAAACATATAGCGCTCCTTTCCTTCTGAGCCCTCCCATGGGCCCAAACGGCAGTTTATCACCACAAATGGGGTATTGCCACACTAAGGACAAATTGGGCAACAAAATGGGGTATTTTGTTCCCTGTGAAAATAAGAAATTTTGATCTTTTTTTTTCATTTCAGAGCCCAATTCAAATACGTGCTGTGAAAAAACTGTGCGGTCAAAATGGTAACAACAACCCTAAATGAATTCCTTGAGGGGTGTAGTTTCCAAAATGGGGTGACTATTGGGGGATTCCTACTGTTTTGACACCTCAACACCTCTTCAAACCTGGCATGCTGCCTAAAATATATTCTAATAAAAAAAGAGGACTCAAAATGCACTAGGTGCTTCTTTGCTTCTAGGGCTTGTCTTTTAGTCCACGAGCGCAGTAGGGCCACATGTGGGACATTTCTAAAAACTGCAGAATCTGGACAATACATATTTAGTAGTGTTTCTCTGGTAAAACCTTCTGTGTTACAGAAAAAAAAATGAATAAAATTGAAATTCAGCAAGAAAAATGAAATTTGCAAATTTCACCTCCACTTTGCTTTAATTCCTGTGAAATGCCTGAAGGGTTAAAAAACTTTATAACTGCTGTTTTGAATACTTTGACGGGTCTAGTTTTTAAAATGGGGTGTTTTATCAGGGTTTCTAATACATAGGCCCCACAAAGCGACTTCAGAACTCAAGAGGTACCTTAAAAAAAAGGCTTTTGAAATTTTCTTAAAAATATGAGAAATTGCTGTTTATGTTCTAAGCCTTGTAACGTCCAAGAAAAATAAAAGAATGTTCAAAAAACGATGCCAATCTAAAGTAGACATATGGGAAATGTGAACTAGTAACTATTTTGGGTGGTATAACCGTCTGTTTTACAAGCAGATGCATTTAAATGCTGAAAAATGCAATTTTTTCAAAATTTTCTCTAAATTTTGCAATTTTTCACCAATAAACACTGAATATATCGACCAAATTTTACCACGAACATGAAGCCCAATGTGTCACGAGAAAACAATCTCAGAATCGCTTGGGTAGGTTTAAGCATTCCGACGTTATTACCACATAAAGTGAAATATGTCAGATTTGAAAAATGGGCTCTGAGCCTTAAGGCCAAAACTAGGCTGCGTCCTTAAGGGGTTAAAGACGTTAAGGCCTACGTCGCCGCTTGTGAGGTTTGTGCTAGGTCCAAGACTCCCAGGTCCCGACCAGCGGGCTTACTATGTTTTTTGCCCATTCTCCAGAGACCTTGGACCCATATCGCCGTGGATTTTATCACCGATTTGCCTCCATCTCAAGGCAAGTCGGTGGTGTGGGTTGTAGTAGACTGCTTCAGTAAGATGTGCCACTTTGTGCCCCTCTAGAAACTACCCAATGCTAAGACGTTAGCTACCTTGTTTATCAAACACATCCTGCGTCTCCATGGGGTTCCTGTCAATATTGTTTTTGACAGAGGGGTACAATTTGTTTCATTGTTTTGGAGAGCCTTCTGTAAAAAGTTGGAGATTGATCTGTCCTTCTCCTCGGCTTTCCATCCTGAAACTAATGGCCAAACGGAGAGAACTAATCAGTCTCTAGAACAATATTTAAGGTGTTTTATCTCTGACTGTCAACATGATTGGGTCTCATTCATTGCCCTCACCGAATTTTCCCTTAATAACCGGGTCAGTAACTCGTCAGGGGTCTCCCCCTTTTTCTGTAATTTTGGGTTTAATCCACGGTTCTCCTCCGTTTTACCTGGTAGTTCCAACAATCCCGAGGTAGATGTCGTTCATCAGGAACTGTGCACAGTCTGGGCCCAGGTTCAGAAGAACCTAGAGGTGTCCCAGAGCATACAAAAGACTCAGGCAGATAGAAGACGTTCTGCTAACCCCTTGTTTGTGGTCGGGGATCTGGTGTGTCTTCTAAAAATTTGCGCCTTAAAGTCCAGTCTAAGAAATTTGCTCCCCGGTTTATAGGGCCGTACAAGGTCATTGAAGTCCTTAACCCTGTCTCCTTCCGACTGGAGATGCCCCCGTCTTTTCGAGTGCACGACGTCTTTCATGCCTCCCTCCTTAAATGCTGCTCCCCGTCCTTGGCTCCCTCGAGGAAACCTCCAGTCCCTGTTCTCACCCCTGAGGGGGTAGAATTTGAGGTGGCCAAGATTGTGGACAGCAGGATGGTTCAAGGCTCCCTCCAGTACCTGGTCCTGGAGGATACGGTCCTGAGGAGAGGACTTGGGTACCCGCCCGGGATGTTCACGCTGGGGTATTGCTCAGGAGGTTCCACCTTCGTTTCCCCAATAAACCAGGTCCACCTAGAAAGGGTCCGGTGGCCCCTCATAAAAGGGGGGGGGGTACTGTAAAGGATTTGCCAGACACAGGTTCTGTGTCGACGCCCGTGGGCAATCAGTCTGCACCTGCTCCTATATCTGTGAGACTGACTTCATCTTCCACCACTCAGGATGGCAGGCTTAGGAGTGGGAGAGCCTATCACAGCCTGGCCAGACGGAGCTAGTTCCCACCCACTGTCTATTTATACCTGCCTTTCCTGTTCCTCCTTTGCCTGTGATTCTTCTATGCTTGTTTCCTGGCTTGCTGCTGCTGCTTGTACTACTGATCCTCTGCTTGTTATTGACCTTGGCTTTCTGACCACTCTCCTGCTCAGCGTTTTGTACCTCGCTCAATCCTGGTTTGACTCGGCTCGTTCACCACTCTTGTTGCTCACGGTGTCTCCGTGGGCAGCTGCCCCTTTTCCCTAGCTTCTGTGTACCCCTGTCTGTTTTGCACTTACTGAGCGTAGGGACCGTCGCCCAGTTGTACCCCGTCGCTTAGAACGGGTCGTTGCAAGTAGGCAGGGACTGAGTGGCGGGTAGATTAGGGCTCACCTGTCTGTCTCCCTACCTTGTCATTACAATTACTGTCGCCTACATTATAGCGCCGATCTCCTTATGTAGGATATAGGACACTTATAATGTGGTGACAGAGCCTCTTTAACATGCCAACGCTACACATTATAGTGCCTAGTTAACAGAAATATATAGACCATAAACGTAGTTGGTGATGATTCCAATACACCTCTTGTCATATTCCACTATGTAAATTGGAGGGCATTAGTTATTAGTATGTGGGGCAACAAAGAAACCAATAGATCACAACCAATCTTACTGTGATTATGATGCCCAAAAAGAGAGTAAGAGAGGACAAATAAATAAGCTCATAATAGAGATTGCCAAATTTAGAGGAAGGAGAGATAGGATATTTGTTCATTAAGGCCCAGTGGTCTGATGGTTTGCATCCTGAAGATCCACTGGGCCTCCTTCTGCAAATCCTCCTGTCCCAATCACCCCCTCTCGCAGGTGGTTTGATATGTTCCATCCCCAGAAAATTTAAGGACCATTGGGTCCCCTGAGTGGCATTCCCATACATGCCTGAAGACAGAGGTATCTTCCTTTCTAGTAATGTCACATATGGGATCCCTAATTCTCCACCTAAACTCTCTTTTGGTCATCCCCACATATTGTATCTCACACACTTTTTGACCATGTACTTCGTATCTATTCAGTTTCTTTTTATGATGTTTATTAGCGGCGTGTTACTCCGGCCGCCTGAAGCTCCCCTGGTGACCATGGATGCTGTATGCATTGACTCTACCAAATGAGGCGCAACCAAAGTAGGTGGAGCTAAGCCTTATTAGGCTCTAGTGTTTCCCAGGCGCGCGCTGTAACAGTCATCAGTGTACAGTGCACGCCGGAAAACAAACACAGCATAATATGTGCTGACCGGCATTTAGAATTATTTAGGCAATTTATACCCCTGGCGACGCTCCCCTGTTAATATAGGGGTGCAGAAACTTTCTATTGCCTTTGTATAGTGTCATATTGATTTATGAACATTACTAATATATCTCAGACACTTCATCAAAGGCTTGGGAATTTTTCTTTGTTATGGCAAACAGACCAGCACTACATTTTACTGCCTTTGTATAGTGTCATATTGATGTATGAACATTGAACCAATATACCTTAGACATTTTATCAAAGACTTATGATCTGTGTTGCCAACGCCTGTACTCAGATCCTTTGGCATTAGTGCCCACTTTTTTAGATTAATCAAATGAAACTTATTTTAAACGTTTATACAGGCAGCGAATTTCTATTTACAATTTAAACGTACAATATTTACACTGAATTTTTGGGAAATTACCTGAACTATAAAAATATAGAATTTATCCCACACGGTGAACACCGTAAAAAAATAAAAATAAAAGACAATGGCAGAAATTCCTTTTTTGATCACGTTGTTTCCAAAAAAATGGAATTAAAAGTGATCAAAAAGTTGCAAGTACCCCAAAAAGGTACCAATAAAAGCTACGGTTTGCCACGTAAAAAACAAGCCCTCACTTCGCTCCGTCGACAAAAAATATAAAAAGTTATGGCTCTCAGGGTATGGTGACACTAAAACATTTTATTTAGTAAAAAGTGTTTTTTATTGTGTAAAAGTAGTAAAACATTTAAAACCAATATAAATTTGGTATTGCCATAATCGTGTCGAACCGCAGAATAAAGTAAACATGATGTTTATACTGCACAGAGAACGCCGTTAAAAATTTATAAAAAACAATGAGCGAATTTCTGTTTTTTGGTCTCCTCACCTCCCAAAGAATTGAATAAAAACTGATCAAAAAAATTGCATGTACCCCAAAATGATACTAATAAAAACTACAGCTCATCCCATGAAAATCAAGCACTCACACAGCTCGTTAACGGAAAAATAAAAAGTTATAACTCTTGGAAGGCAATCATGCAAAACGACGGCCCAGACTAATTTATATGTTCAGCAGTTCTTCACTTAAAACCCCACGTCATCATTTGCTAGCCCCCACTGGTAGACCCTGTAAATGCAGCGGAAACTATGACATTCTGATGCACTCCGCCCAGTTTACATATACCCTGATGTACTCCGCCCAGTTTACACATACACTAATGTACTCCGTCCAGATTACATATACCCTGATGTACTCCTCATAGCTTACATATACCCTGATGTACAACTCACAGCTTACATATACCCTGATGTACTCTGCACAGCTCACATATACCCTGATGTGCTCCTCACAGTTTACATATACCCTGATATACTCCGCCCAGATTTCATATACCCTGATGTACTCCGCCCAGATTACATATACCCTGATGTACTTCGCCCAGATTACATATCCCCTGATGCACTACACCCAGTTTACATATACCCTAATGTATTCCGCCCAGGGTATCAGCTTACAAATACTTACAAATATACTCCGCCCAGCTTAAATATACCCTGATGTACTCCACCCAATCTACAGCTTACATATACCCTAATGTACTCCGCAGCTGAAATATACCATGATGTACTCCACACAGATTACATATGCCCTCTCATTATAAATTGAAACACCAGTAAAACACTAAACAAAACTTCTACCAAGCAAAATCTGCTCTCCAAAAGCCAAATGGCACTCCTTCTAGGCCTGGCAGTGTACCCATACAGCAGTTTATGACCACATATGGGGTATTACTGTACTCTGGAGAACCCACTTAACAATTTATGGGGTGTGTGTCTCCAGTGGAACAAGCTCGGCACAACGCATTGGGCACTGAAATAGCATATCTGTGGGAAAAATGGCAATTTTCAATCTGCAACATCTATTGTGTACTAATTTTTACAAACCTGTGGGGTCAAAATGCTCACTACACCTCATGATAAATTCTTTAAAGGGGTGTAGTTTCCCAAATAGGGTCACTTCTCGGGGGGTTTTCACTGTACTGGTACCTCAGCGCAATGCAACATGGTGTCAAAAACCAATTGTAGCGTCCATGGCCGCGGGCCGTCGAGTTTACTCACCTCCCGACGCCCGCAGCCATTTATCAGTGAGCACTGGTCCCCATCTCCTTCCTAGGAGACGCCAGCGCTCACTAAGGCCTCATGCACACTTCAGTTTTTTCCTTCAGGGTGCTATCCGTTTTTGTCACTGATGGCACCCTGAACCCATTCATTTCAATGGCCCCATGCACACTTCAGTTATTTAAACGGATCCGTTGTTCCGTTCCGTGCAAAGTAGAGCATGTCCTACTTTGCTCAGTGATTCAGTGACCGTGTGGCCCATAGAAGTCGATGGGTCAGTGAAAAAAAACGGATGGCACACGGAAGGCTTCCGTGTGCCGTCCGTTTTGGACGGATCCGTTGCCATAGCAACGGCTGGGTGAGCCAAAGTTCACAGACTACAGTAAACATTCATTCCTGAAGATAGGCTCATATTTTCACTCCAAAACACCCAAAAAACCAAAGTAAGCCAAGCAGAGTCATCTCAAACTGTTCTCTATGCTTTGAAAGCTGCAGAAAACAGCACCAAAAACTTCTTGTAACCTTCCTATGGGTGTTTCCTGGGACATGTGACAGGTTCAAATGAAGTTCACATCCGTTTTTTAAACGGAAAAATGGAAGCAAAACGTCTGTGTAAAACGGAAACACGGAACGGAAACGGAGTGGACACGGAAACAAAAACGGACACATGGATCCGTCAAAAACGGCCGAGAAAACGGTGATGGAAGTGTGCATGAGGCCTTACGCTCCGGTCCGCTGTATCCCGTTCTTAAAGGGCCAGTGCGCGCACATGAGAACAATCATGATCAACTCACATGATTTCCTGGACTATAAGAAGGTCCCTAACCTTCTGATCTTTGCCTGAGCGTTGTTAGTGTTTCCCAAGTCTGTCTTGCAAATGGTCCTTTGTGTTTTCCCGTTCCAGTTGTTACTCGTGCCCTGTTACCTGTTCCTGTTTCCCGTGCTGTGTTCTTGTTCCTGTGCCTAGTAGTGTTGGAGTCGTGTCTACTGCACCTGCTGTCGTTTGCTACGTCCTGTGTCATCCACCACGTCCTGTGTCATCTGCCACGTCCAGTGTCATCTTCCACGTCCAGTGTGATTCGCCACGTCTGGCACAACCTGTGGCACCTGCTGTCATCCGCCACGTCTGGCGTAACCTGCTGCAACCACCTCCATCTGTGCCAGAGCTGTGGCCGCTGTCTGGACTATCCAGGTACCCTAGTGCGGGACTTTGTATTACCCGGGTGCTCTGTTGTTTGGCCAGCTGCCTCCCCGCTATGGTGATGTGGCCTAGTGGGTCCACATACCCACAAACCGTGACAGTACGCTCAGGCCATGGACCCCGCTGGTCAACCTGAGACCTTGACGACACAAGCCATGCTGGCCGAGATGCAAGACCTCCATCACGGCAAGACCAACTCCTCCTGTCGGTGAACGCCATTGCCCATCGGCTGCTTGCTCCGACCACAGTAGTCACTCCTGCTACACTTCCTGTCTGTACCAGTGCCGATCCCCTGTGCTTCTTGCCGCTACCTCCACACTATGACGGAGATCCGAGGACCTGCAGGGGATTTCTGAATCATTGCCAGATCCACTTCAGACTACATGCCAGGGCCTTCTCTTCTGATAACGTCAGGATCGCCTTCATCATCTCTCTGGCAAAGCCCTGGCATGGGCAAATCCTCTTTGGGAACATCAGGGACCAGAGACTCATGACTTGCAGTGCTTCTTACGGACTTTCTGCTCGATCTTTGAGGAACCTGGGAGGGTTTCTTCGGCTGCTGCATCCCTGATGACCCTACACCAGGTAGACCTCTCCGTGGGCGAGTATGCAATTCAGTTCCGTACCCTGGCTGCTGACAACCTGGAACAACGAGGCTTTGGTGGCCACATTCTGGCAGGGATTGTCTCCGGGGATTAAGGACGAGCTGGCCGCTCGCGATCTGCCAGCTACCCTGGACGATCTCATCCTACTTGCCACCCGGGTTGACATGAGAATCCGGGAGTGTTCTCAAGAGGTTCTCTGGGAGAGAGGATTTCCTAGGCTAGATTCTACTTTCCAGCAATTCTTACTATCCTCCTCAGTCGTCCCACCAGAGGATCCTATACAGATGAACCGTGCCACCTCCATCCGTGCCAGAGCTGCGGCCGCTGTCTGGACTATCCAGGTACCCTAATGCGGGATTTTGTATTACTGGGATGCTCTGTTGTTTGGCCCGTTGCCTCCCCGCTATGGCATTGCGGCCTAGTGTGTCCACATACCCAAAAACTGTAACACCAATTTTGTAAAATCTCCACTCCAAAAACTAAGTTGCGCTTTTTCCCTTTTAGACCCTTGCTGTGTATCCAAATAGCAGTTTATAACCACATATGGGGTATTTCCTTACCCAGGAGAAATTGTGTAACACATTTTGTGGTGTCTTTTCTCCTGTATTCCTTGTTGAAATGAAAACTTATGCGCTAAAACTACATATTATTGGAAAAACATTTTTTTTTATATAAAACACCTGAGGGATCAAAATGCTCACTACACCTCTAATTTAATTCTTTGAGGGGTATAGTCTCCAAAATGGGATCATACCTGGGGAATTTCTACTATCCTGGTACTTCAGGGGCTCTGCAAATGAAGGTGTTGCCCCAGAAACCAATTCAGCAAAATCTGCGCTGTAAAATCCAAGCGGCGCTCCTTCCCTTCTGAGCCCTGCCGTGGGTCCAAACAGCAGTTTATTACCACATATGGGCTATTCCCTTAATCAGGAGAAATTGCTTTACAAATGTTGGAGTGCTTTTTCTCCTTTATTCCTTGTAATAATTAGAAAATTCCATGTTTCTTCAGAAAATAAGTAAATTTTCATCTTCACAGACTAATTCCAAAAAATTAATAAAAAAAATCTGTTGGGTCAAAATGCTAACTTTACCACTAGAAAAATTCCTTGAGGGGTGTAGTTTCCAAAATAGGGTCACTTTTGGGTGGTTTCCACTGTTTAGGTCCCTCCAGTGCGTTGCAAACGCGACATGGCATCGAAAACCAATACAGTAAAATCTGCGCTCCAAAATCCAAATGGCGCTCCTTCTCTGCTGAGCTCTGCCGTGGGTCCAAACAGAGAAATTGCTTTAAACATTATGGGGTGGTTTTTCTCCTTTATTCCTTGCAAAAATTAGAAAATTCTATATTTTTCCAGAAAAAAAAGTAGATTTTCGTTTTCACAGACTAATTCAAATAAATTCAGCAAAAAATCTGTGGGGTCAAAATGCTAACTATAGCCCTAGATAAATTCCCTGAGGGGTGTAGTTTCCAAAATGGGGTCACTTTTGGGGGGTTTCCACTGTTTTGGCACCACAAGACCTTTTCATACCTGACATGGTGCCTAAAATATATTTTAACAAAAAGGATGCCCAAAATCCCCATGGTGCTCCTTTGCTTCTGAGTGCTTGTGTTTCAGTCCTTTAGCACACTAGGGCCACATGTGGGATATTTTTCAAAACTGCAGAATCTGGGCAATAAATATTGAGATGCATTTCTTGGGTAAAACCTTCTATGTTACAGAAGAAAATGTTTTACAAATAAATTTTGGCAAAATGAAATTTGTAAATTCCACCTCTAATTTGCTTTGATTCTTGTGAAATGCCTAAAGGGTTGCAGTTTTCAAAATGTGGTGATTTATGGGGGTTTCTAATATATGGGCTCATCAAAGCCACTTCAGATCTGAACTCGTCCCTGAAAATATAGCCTTTTTAAATTTTCTTGAAAATGTGAGAAATTGCTGCTAAAGTTCTAAGCCTTGTAACGTCCTAGAAAAAACAAGGACATTCAAAAAATGATGCCAACATAAAGTAAACATATGGAATATGTGAAATAGTAACTTTTTTGGGTGTTATTATTATCTGTCTTACAAGTAGATACATTTAAAATTATAAAAACCATAATTTTTGCACATTTTCTCTAAATTTTGGTGTTTTTCACAAATAAGCAATGAATTTATCGACCAAATATTTCCACTAACATAAAGTATAATATGTCACGAGGAAACAATCTCAGAATTGCTTGGCTAGGTAAAGCATTCCCAAGTTATTACCACATAAAGTGACACATGTCAGATTTGAAAAAATGGAGCTGGTCCTGAAGGCCAAAATGAGCTTGGTCCTCAAGGGGTTAAAGTCGGTCCAGTCGTTAGTTAATTTTCTCTATTGAAGTATTGTATGTGGACACATTTAAATGACGATTCATTTATTGTGATATTATTTCTTGAAATCTTTTTATTTATTGTATGTTTTTTGTTTGCAGATACAATTCGGTGGATGGTTTATCTCCTCTGGTCTTCGGGGTCGTGTGATCTCTATCCTGGTTCATATTTTATCACTGCTTTACTTTATTGTGTTCTGGTATGTAAGCCATTGTTATGTATATAGGTCTACCATCTTTATTATATTGACATCTGCTGTATGTCAGTGATTGCTTTAGGAGTTAGCGAGTAGTTAGTTGTCAGTATCTTTCATCTAATATATTAAATAGACCCATGACTGTTTGTCACACAGCGTATTGGTGGGGGTGACAATTAGGAGCCGTTTTCCTGACAATGTATAATACTTTGTCTGTGGCTATATAAGACACTCCCTCTTCTTATTTGTCCCCCTACCGCTGACATTATAATTGTTGATTGA
Source organism: Rhinoderma darwinii (assembly GCF_050947455.1). NCBI lineage: Eukaryota > Metazoa > Chordata > Amphibia > Anura > Rhinodermatidae > Rhinoderma > Rhinoderma darwinii. The sequence continues at coordinate 432,805,705 of NC_134687.1, forward strand.
TGTGTTTTCTTATATAATATTGTGGTGTTTTGTCCTGCCCTTATATACAATGGCTCTTGGCACATGACAGTCCTATACCCATGCGCATGATTGGCTGGGTATGGTATGGCATCCTCTCGCAGGATGTTGCGGTTCACGCATGCGCAGTAAAGAGCTGGTGTTGGGATTTTCTCCCTTGAGACAGTTTGACATGCGCAATAGCGCTATTACGACGCCGTAGCCCACGAGGAGGTAGTCCATGTTGTGTCTGCAGACATCTGTTTGCAATTGGTTTTATTATGCACATACTCGGGTGAGTTATTAATTATTACACTATTATCTTATAAATATATATTGGACTATTTGTGTTTGTTCTAGTCCCATAATGTCCTGGATATTCTTATATGATCACCTAGTGGTGTGTACATGAGTGTTTTAAACACTATTACTGTATTATCGTACACTTTTACACTGATTACTATTTTATTGTTAATGACTCTGAGTCCTTATATACTTGTTATGTGATGTGTCCCACATTCTTGAGAAAGGTCCTGCTGGACTGAAACGTTGCACGGGTGAATAAAGCTGCTATTCTATTTGGAAGTGTCTGTCGTTTTTGTCTACTACAAGGGACTGTGGACCAGGTCCTGTTGAGGCGTGCACCCATACTTGATGTCCATTTTTGCTTTTTAATCTGTGGCACATGAATTTAGGCTGCAAAATCATTGTGCTTTTGTTGCGGTTTTTCCCCATTGAATCTAATGTGGAGGTAAAAGCTGCAATAAATCGCAAATCTGAAAAAAAAAAAAAAAAGTCTATACTTACCCCAATGCCGTTGTCATAGCATCGGCTCCTTGTTCCCTCCGCTGTTTCATCCTATTTGACTGTTGATCCAATCACAGGCTGTAGCAGTCACATGGGCTGCAGCATCATTGCAGGAGGCCAGGCTGCACGGAGAATAGAGGGATGTGTCGCTATGGCAACACCAGTGAAGGTAAGTATTGGCTTTTATTTTTTTTCTCATCCCTATTTTCCACAGCGGCGTTTTGGACAAAAATCTGCACCTCAACTTGGTGCGGTCTTTCTAAACAAATTCCATGCGGGTTCTAGGTCTGATGCGCTGTGTACTTTTGCGCAGCGTATCCGATCTATATGAACGTAACCTATCAGAAATTCTGGATTATTGGACATTTCTGTTGAGCTTTCTACTTCTGTTCTTGTGAAATGACACATTGTATTACCTTTCTGATAGAACTCAATGCCTGATTATCCGACTTTCTGGATTGTCTGATGTCAGAGTAAAGAACCTTCACTGTATATATCTTTGCTAATTAAGCCAAACTCTAGAATAAAGTGTTGCAATGTTCTGCTCAGCAGGTACTTCAGGGTTAATATTATCACCAGGCTGTAGGTTAATGAATCTTATACTTTGGCTAATTAAGTGCTGCGTTTGCTGAATGAAATGTTTATGTTGTGCAATTAAAGCTGAAGCATTTGTGGAAGTCAATCATCCTATGATGACCCGAGCAGACTTTTCTAGAAACTTATTCTCGTCAAGCTCTATACTGAGTGATAATTCTTTATCCATATGAAAGAGAAATGTAAAATGTTATTAACACTGAGAATCCATTTCAGAGAGGCGAAAGCCACGCTACAGTATATAAACAGCAGTAAGATAACATCAAATGCTGGGGCATAACTAGGAAAGATTGGGCCCATAGCAAACTTTTGACTGGGCCCCACCTCCCCTGAGTGCCACACACAGCCCCCCTTTGCAGATGGTGTCCACCTGTAGATTGTGCCTTACAGCCCCCCCTGTACACAGTGCTATACAGCCCCCCTGTAGATAGTGTCATCCTTCCCCCTATAGGTAGTGCCCCTCCCCCCTTGTAGGTAGTGCCATACAGCTGCCCTTGTAGATAGTGCCCCCACCTCCCCCTTGTAAATAGTGCCAAACAGACCCCCTTGTAGATAGTGCCCCCACCTCCCCCTTGTAGGTAGTGCCATAGAGCTGCCCATGTAGATAGTGCTCGCAACTCCCTCTTGTAAATAGTGCCATACAACCCTCTTGTACATAGTGCCATCCAGCGCCCCCTGTAGATAGCGCCCCCAAACAAATAAAACAAAAAAACTTTATACTCACCTAGGCCAGACAAACTGAGCTGCTCCAAAGCATCAACGCTGATCCTTGCGTAGGTCGCGTGATCCAGTGACGTCATCACGCCAGCCTGTGCAGGGATTCTGTCCCTGCGCATGGATCCTGTCCCTGCGCATGATGGGCTGTAGGCCAAACGTGACCTGTAGCCTAGTAAATGGCAGAGCAGCGAGATACCTCCGTGCTCTGCCATAGTGTTCAATAATATCTGCGTCCTAAGGGCGCAGATACTATTTGATGTGGTGTCGCTACCGCTGTAGCAGCCATAGCGGCTGCTAGCGGCGCCACCGGGCATGGGGGACCTCGTAGCAGCCGCTATGGCTGCTATAGCGGTAGTTACGCCACTGTTTAAATGTGATGTAATGCCTAACACCACTAGTAAAACCACTGGAATCTAATGATCATAAATTCCATTGCAACCCCTCAAATCCTCCCTTCTGATGGCCCACATGCGTAATACATTTGGATCATGGTTGCACTACATTTACTAGAAGTCGAAAAAAGATATACCAACCAATAAGGACATAAGCAAACCTATATCATAAATATGTTATTTCCCATTTTTACATATTCCTTTGACGAGAGATGTAGAAACAGCCGCAAAATGAAGATACCAAATAGGGAAAAGCAAAAAATAAAGTCAGCAGAATAGAGTGTTTGCAGGGGGAGGGGATTGGATATGAAGTATTCTAATGTAATACTTTTTCAGGTGTTTAATTCTATTATCAGCGATTGTGTTTTTTCTGCCAGATGGTATTAAGGTCGGCATTGTAAACCATTTAGCATCTCCAGAATTTGCAAGCGGAGGTGAGCAAAGAATACGTACTGGGTCTGCGGCTACTCTGCAGGTTTCTCCCTTAATCTCCCACCTATACTGAGCTTGTAGGTCATCTGTGTGCTGCTGGCCTCAGAGAGGAAATCTCCCAGTCCCCTTTCTTGCTCAAAGTCCTCACAGAACTTGCTTTCTGGGAAGTGTCATGCCAAGCACCGTACCGTACTCTTATGTAGGAGATACTAATGTGTCACCAGGGAAATGTTTCCAGGCCCTAAAGTTAGTTTCTCTACAGTCTAATTCAGCTCTGTTCACATCTGATTGCAAAATTTAACGGCAGTGCTGATCTTGCAAAATGACAGACACCATCAGCGCCCAATGGACCCCATTGACTTTAATACGTTCTGTCGGGTTTATGTCATGGTGTTTGTCATTTTACTGTAACCATTTTTTATGGAATCCTAATGAAGTCTCTAATGCAGATGTGAACAGAACCTAAGATGCTGCGTTCCTCTGTACAGGCTGCTGTCTGCATGATGACTGGAGGTGTTCCTCCACTTTTCTGTCCCGTACGGACTCCAGCAGGAATCGCCTGCTGATTGATGTATATACAGTAGTATTAAAAAAACTTAGCAGTCCAACATCATTAACCTGATAAATAAATGTTTTTGGTAGAAGTGATATTTCTACATAGCAAATAATTCACTTGTAAGGGTAGTAGAGTAGTAGAAAAAAAAACAGTCAACAGATAGGACATGCATGCCGCTCATTCTGAGGAATTGAATCATTCATTGAAAGAGGCTTGTTAAAAATAATAGCAGAGAGGAGTTAGGGTAAGGCCACACGGTGCGTCGTTGACACGATTTTGTTGCGTTTGAAAACCGCATGCGTTCAACTGCATGCGTTTTTTGTCTCTGTAATGCTGCAGTTCTGTTGCATTTTTAAAGGAAATAATTGATGGACATAGTTTTCACCCGCAGTTCAGCAACAACTTTGGCAGCGCGGTCATTAACTGCATGCAGTCGGACATTATGAAGATGCAGTTATCTGCACAAAAAACACATTGTAAAATAATAGCAGCAGTCTGTCCATAACAAACATTTCACCATTGACTTCTATTGAAAAATGACTTGCTGCAGTTTAAAAACGCAACATAAACGCACCGTGACTGCACAGTGTGGCCTTACCCTGAAATTGGTGAGGTCATTTATTCTGTGGAATAACAGGTGTCACTTTTGGCCCTTATTTAAGGTAGGAGAGTGGCAAATGTTGCACATGTTGGTTATAGTGCATTTCCTTATGAAATACTGGGGAAAATGGGTCGTTCCAGACATTGTTCTGATGAAAAACGAACTTTGATTAAAAAGTTGATTGGAGAGGGAAGAGCATATAGAGAAGTGCAGCAAATTACAGGCTGCTCAGCTAAAATGATCTCAAATGCCTTGAAGTGGCAACCAAAACCTGAAAGACGCGGAAGGAAGCGGGGAACTACTGATTGAATGGATCGCAGAATAGTCAAAATGTCTCAGCCAATGATCACCTCCAGAAAGATCAAAGATGATGTGAAGTTACCAGTGAGTACTGCTACAATCAGAAGACGATTAAGTGAAGCCAAGTTACCGGCAAGAAGTCCCCGCAAAGTCCCGTTATTGAAAAAAAAGGACATGTCCTGAATAGGTTAAAATTTGCCATGGAACACATTGACTGGCCCAAAGAGAAATGGCGCATAATTTTGTGGGCTGATGAAAGCAAAATTGCTCTTTTGGGGTCTAGTGGCCGCAGACAGTATGTTAGACAACCCCCGAGCACTGAATTCATGCTACAGTACACTGTGAAGACAGTAAAGCATGGTGGTGCAAAAATAATACGGGGATGTTTCTAATACCACGGTGTTGGGCCTATTTATCGCATACAAGGGATCATGGATCAGTTTGAATATATCAAAATACTTGAGGAGATCATGTTGCCCTATGCTGAAGAAGAAATGCCCTAGAAATGGGTGTTTCAACACGACAATGAGCCAAAACACACCAGTAAGCGCTCAACATCTTGGTTATAGACAAACAGGATTGAGGTAATGGAGTGTCCAGTCCAATCCCCTGACCACTATCCCATAGAGAACTTGTGGGTTGACATAAAAAATGTGGTTTATTAGGCAAAATCCAAAAATGTAGAAGAACTGTGGAACGTAGTCCGATCTTCCTGGACCGGAATACCTGTTCAGAGGTGCCAGAATTTGGTCGACTCCATGCAACAGCGGATCTAAGAAACAATGGTTATGCCACTAAATATTAGTTCAGTACAGTTAAATCCGAAACATTTTTTCAGTTTATACATTACATTTGAGTTTTTAAAGAAAAATGCTGTGACTGCTATGTTTTTGAGCAGCCTAATATTCCTTTCTGTAAAGGATTAACACAAACTGGATACATTTTGGTATTGTTTTGATTTGGAATTGAATGTGTAGTATTTCCAGTGCATTTGCATTTAGGCAAATAAAAGTTAGTCTTCATTCACATCTGCGTCAGGGTTCCGTTCTGGCGTTCCGTCGGAGCTTTCAGTCAGAACGGAACCCTGACTTGCACAACTGAGACCTTTTTTCTCAGTTGTGCAAGGGTTCCGTTGTTTTGACGGAATGAATATTGTGTGTGTTATACAGTTATACAGAAATGCAGGTATAGAATGTAAGTTTTGAGTGCAAAGTTGGTGTTCCCTGGAATAATGCATGTATCAATGTCTACCTAGAGAAAACGAATACTACTAACTGTTAGTGTTGTTTTTTCAGCTTACAATCTTTGCAGGCATAGACTGCTAAACCTATCTCACACAAGTCCTGTCAAAATATCTGCTTTCCCTCCCCCAGACCATAAGCTCTTTTGGATATTTATAGCCATGACTTGTGTCCAGTCAGCTGTCCCCATCACACTCCAGGTATTTGGGAAAAGGGGGAGGATGAAGTTCTAAAGAGTCCCAGGGATCCTAACATAGTCACTCTCTTTGCTGCCTGCTCTGTCTGCTTTGTAGGACCTATAGCTGCTACTGTCCCATAGGATCCCTGGATTTGAGGATTATAAACTGCTACTGTGCCTATATTGGGACCTTTATAAAGAGGTAGAGTAATAAGTTATTCTATTTTGTAGCTTTATAACATGTAAAAGTAATATCTTAAGGTCACCTAGGTTAAAATAAAGTGTTGAAATATAAGGCCCTATAATGTCTATATGATCTTTGATATAGGATAGAGGTGAATGTATAACAAGCTGTGTTATAACAGGGTCCTTGACATATATTTTGGTTTGTGGACTTTTACAATGGTGATGAACTGCGGCAATTACAAGGCATTTACCTCCCAAAGGCCTCTATCTCTGCTTGAATCTGAATGATTTACTTTATTATTAAAAAAAAATAGCGCCACCTATTATTATTATGTTGTGCTTGGCATTATCAATGGAAGTTACATGTGTATCTATGGGGTGATGGCATTTTACATACTTTTTTCTGTGCATCTGGAGCTTCATCCATATATCAAATTGGTTTCTCCTCTCATACAATGTCCAGGGTGATGTCCTCATTATCAATACATGTGACTAGTATTAACTGAAGCAAATCTGTATGTTTTTAAAAATTGAAATCATATTTATTAGAAGATATTACTGGGAATTATCGGAATATTGCTGTCACTCCATATGAAATGTCATGTCCAGAAATGTCATTCTGTGTATAACTGTTATAGACACATTATATATGTTATAAGCTTCACCTCCTCACACTGTACTCTATTAAGATGATACTTCAGACTATATTTAGAGAGCAGAGAATTAGGGAGCTCAGCACTGAGAACTGTTCCAAGTCCTCACATAGCTAGTCAATTGTGACCGACAATATCAGTGAAAACTGAGGACACGCAATTACAGTATAACTCCTTTCTCCCCATCCAGTTACAGAAAATGTGGTGTAGGACTGCATTATAAGTATAGGAGTCTCTCAGAAACTGCCTTACCAAATATACAGTCAGATCTGAAATGGGTGACTTCTAAACAATTGAATCATAATGACAGACACAAGACTTAGGGTATGTGCACACACACTAATTACGTCCGTAATTGACGGACGTATTTCGGCCGCAAGTACCGGACCGGACTCAGTGCAGGGAGCCGGGCTCCTAGCATCATACTTATGTACGATGCTAAGAGTCCCTGCCTCGCTGCAGGACAACTGTCCCATACTGTAATCATGTTTTCAGTACGGGACAGTTGTCCTGCAGCGAGGCAGGGACTCCTAGCATCGTACATAAGTATGATGCTAGGAGCCCGGCTCCCTGCACTGTGTTCGGTCCGGTACTTGCGGCCGAAATACGTCCGTCAAATACGGACGTAATTAGTGTGTGTGCACATACCCTTAGGATACCTGAACGGTTCTTATCCCATGGATTTTCAGGGAATAGCGGGAGATAACAGAAAGGCAGTTACGGCCTAGACAATCCCGCAAGGCATGCTTTATTGCCGGAATTTGATGACTGAATGCAATGAATCACTTCTGTAATATGTTCATGTTGATTCATTTATCCGGGCTCAGCCAAATATATGCAAATATCTGCGTGTTAGTTTTCTCAGAGTTACAGTACATGTTCATGCTTTCGTTTTTTAGTCTCACAATAGCGTTTCTTCATTTGCAGTTATGTAGAGCACTTACAATTTGATACAATGAACTTTATGTATCATTTTTTGCTTTGTTAATCGTATTATAAGTGGTAAATGTTTCAATATTGATATTTTTACGAACTGCAGCGCGGTCTAAAAATGTCACACTTGGAATTGGCCCATGCGCTGTATACCTTAAAATGTTGTGCAGCACAAGGACCCACATTTTTATACTATTATCCAGTTTTGTTAGGGTGACATTACTGATACACGTGCCCCAAGAGCAGTGCGTGTATTCTCGGAGAAAACAACAGGTGTTGTCTGCAGAGCTAAGAAGTATTCCTCCCGGTGACAGCTGTATGTGACAACCCAAACACTAAACTACCCGGAAACAATGCTACATATGAAGGACCAAATACATCAAGCTAATTCAGATTTTGGCTTTCCTTGTGGTTATGGGTTCCTGAACATACACCATATTACTTGGTTACTATTTAGTGCGAAGATACCTACACAGCTTAGATAAATATTGTTAGAAATGACTCCTTTTTGTATGTTTGTCTGACCGTTGAAAGTCTGTGTTGGATTTTTCAGGTATTGCTGTAAATTTACTTGCCATTTGTAAATGACCACAGTGGTGAAGAGAACATGTTTTGTCTTCTTAGAAATTGGCACTTGTAGGGAATGTAGAGAAAAAGAGGCCAAGTTGCAGAAGTAAATTTGTATTAAAGATAGAGATGCCATCATAAGAATAAGAAATAATAAGATATAATGATATATAAACTATCCAGTGACGTTTGTAAAGTGTTACATAAGGTTTTGGCATCTCTTGGCTGATGGTGGTTGTGGGACATTTCACTACATGTCATGGCCTTTGTCCTGATGTAACACTGAATGTCTTGTCCATCTTAAGCTCTAAATCCCGTACACTAGGAGACATGGTCATGGAATGATGGAAAATGAAGCAATGCTTCTTGTACTGATTCTACTTTGCTGCTGCTGAGTACCTTATTGAAAATACCACTCTTCCTACACCAATAGCAATATTTTACAGACCGGTGTAACAGTTCTGACATGGTTATTGTCTTACTAAGACTCCTAACAAAACTAAGTGACAGGATACCGGAGATATAACACCAAGCAAAAGAAAAATGCAGGATCCACCGGGCGCCACCAAAATGAGAAGGACTGGAGTAAATACTAGAAAGGATGATTTAATGAACGTACAATGCGTTTCGAAGGTCGATCCGACCTCTTCCTCGGGTATATACAACTTTGGACAAACACCACAACTGCACAGTGCCGTACGTGATGTAAATTATTTAACGAACAGTGAAAAATACATCATTAAAACAAATTAGATAAAAATTATGAAATCAAAAATATATTGTCCACAAAACAGCAGGTGTGATGATATTATAATATGCAGTATAACATATACATACAAATATAATTGAAAACATGAAAACTAAAAAGGTGCTCTGGGATCTGCTCAAGAATAGTAAGCCTCAAATTTGCATGGTCCCCACCATGTTGAAGGTGGAAGTGACTCGAGACACTATGATTCCACACAGCATTCCTGATATTAGAACGATGCTTGTTCATCCTGGATCTTGTTGTTTATACTGTCTTACCAATATATTGCAATTTATTGGTGGGACAGTAAAAACAACAAGATCCAGGATGAACGAGCATCGTTTTAATATCTAATTTGAGGCTTACTATTCTTGAGCAGACTGAGAATCGCTATAGCATCAACAGGGAATCCTTTTTGAATTTTAAGCACTTTATATCCCGATTTTCTCAATGAGACTATCGAGACTACTCAGTGATCCTTTTTGTTTGGCAGTTTTTTGTGTCAGGTGTATATGCATTTACATTTTTTTTTTTTTTTTAATTTGTTTTATTTTTTTCATGCATTTTCGTGTGTTGCTGGCCAATTTTTTTCTTTTTTTATCAATATAAATTCACTTTGGCACCACAATTGACACACAATTTTTTTTTTCTTATAAGCCTGTATTGATTAGGAACACCCCTTTTGTTTGCCTCGCTGGTTGGTTTTTCATTTCACTCATGTTTTGCCCCTTTAGCCTCTTTTCTCCCCATCTTCTCATTCCTTTTTCCATCTTTCCCCCTCTCCCTCTTCCCTTCTTTCCTCCCTCTTTTCTTTGATCCATTTCTGAGGTGGCAACATGCTAATAAATGTAAATAAATTTGAATACATTTTAATTTAATCATGTTTTCAATTACATTTGTATGTATATGTTATACTGTATATTATAATACAATCACAATGCTGTTTTGTGGACTATATATCTTTGATTTAATACTTTTTATCCAATTTGTTTTAATGATGTATTTTTCAATGTTTGTTAAATAATTTACGGCACTGTGCGGTTGTGGTAATTGTGAATTCTATGTACCTGAGGAAGAGTTCGGATCGACCTTGAAACGTGTTGTACGTTCATTAAGTCATCCTTTCTAGTATTTCCTCCAGTCCTTCTCATTTTGGTGGCGCCCGGTGGATCCTGCATTTTTCTTTTGCTTGGTATTATATCTTTAAAGATCTCGGGATTGGGGTCTGCAGGTGGGGCAGCAACCACGCTTATTGGAGGGCCGAGAATATTCTTATACACGCATTCCAGAGTTGTGCCTGCTGTTTTGCACAACTCTGTCTGGTGAGAGCGGCTCGGTCCACCCAGTGGATTTTCTTACCCTTCTCTTTTTTTACTGCACTATGGAGAGATATTTGTGCTAATTTGTTCTATGGTACCTGAGATGGCTTCCAAAATATAATGTCATGACTTGAGATGGTCTTGATTCACTTGGCTTAAACGTCAGGGACAATTTCTATGTGATGTCCTTAGTGAATAACTCTTTTACCTTCTTCTGTTTTTCCATTGGTATATTTATTACACTGATCCTGTGCCGTAAGATAAATTCTTATGTTTCTGTAGACAAGATTAACTAAGGCTCAGTTCAGCATTTATTCTTTCTGGGACAAACAATGAGGCAGATTTATGAATGTATTTTCTCCAGTTTTCTGGTGTAAATATATTGAAAAATGCTTTGTTGGGTAAATAAATTCACATTTTTGCTATTTTGAGTGCTGCTTCTGGTCTCTATTTTTTGTACATTCATTAGGAGTGCGTCCCTCCTTTTATTGAAGCTAGCACCAGCCGATTTTGGTATTCACACTGTGCTGCTCCTACTATCTTTTTGAGCCTATTGAAAAATATGGTGTTCAGGCAAAATGCCCTATTTTTGAAGCCCCTGTAGCACATTTTCCAGCACATACTAATGTGCCAAAATCAGTAAGCGGGGCTTCACAGTTGCGCTGCGTGCGACTTATCTATCAAAGTTTTGATTATTAATAAAGTATTAATAAATCTCTGCTATTATATCTGGGAACCAAGAAAGATGTCCATGCTTCTCTGTTGGTCAATGGGGAAAGAACCCATTCTATTGGTCTCCTAGTTCCCTGCTGTTGTGTGCATCTCGTGCTATTACACAAATGACAATACATCATAGACATATATATCATATACCTGTTTTAAAATATGTACTCTGTTAGGCCTCATGCACACGGCCGTGCCCATAATCACTGCCCGTGATTGAGGGCACGGCCGGCCGCAGACAGCCACCCGCATTTTCAAAGTATGGGAGCACGGTCCGTAAAAAGAAAAAGATGGGACATGCAGTGGCTTTTTACGGCTGGGACAACTTCCTGTAAATATACAGGACGGTGTCTGTGGTCAATAGAATTGAATGGGTCCGTAATTGCGGACCGCAATTGCGGACCGCAATTACGGATTAATTCTACGGTCGTGTGCATGGGGCATTACTGTGGTGCATGTGTTTGTGAGTAAATTCCACTGTGTTTAGTGTTTTCTCAACACAGGACTGTGCATCAGGGCCTTAGACCAGAGCTGTCAATCACACTGTAGCAATCCCCTTCTACCTTCAGCTCCTAACATTAGAGATAACACAGCAGAGGATTTAGACAATATGTTGTAGGTATTGTTAAGACCCCTTTACACGCTAAAATCTGTCAAACCGCCAAATAACGATCGCTGGTTTGAAAAGTTGTTTGCAAGCAACTGATGGACATTTCTATCAGGACGATCCTCACAGCCAGCACAGAAGGAAGTTTTCCCTGCTGGGTTAGAAGTATCATTGTTAAATATTGTTGGCTCTTGAAAGATAATGGCTATTTGTAAATGTCACCACAAGCAGTACTTACATTTACTCATCGTGCCGCTGATAACGCTAATTTTACGGTAAAATGGTCAGGATCAATGATAAACTTTATAATCACATCATGGCAGGAGGTGATGGGGTGACACAGGGGCTTCCCCTCTGTCTAACGGCTCAGATGCAATCTCGGCCTGTAGAGTGAGGTGTCAGCTGTACATACAGCTGATACATGCTCTGTATGGAGCAGGCTCAGCTCCTAAACCCACTTCATGCTTCTGCCTCCTGACTATGACATGAATATACGTCAGATGTCGGGACGGGTTTAATAGGTCTGCGAAAGAGGAGACGGAATATACACTATATGAAAAAAGGTATTGGGACACCTCCAAATTACACTTACAGAAGCTTTTATGATATCCCGTACTAAATACATAGATGTTAATATGGATTCTTAGTTAATATTTTGAATGCAGGAAAAATGGGCAAGCATAAGGATCGGAGTGACATTTACAAGGGACAAAGATGGATCAGGGAATCTCCAAAACGGCAGGTATTGTGAGGTGTTCCCGGGTATGCGGTGGTTAGTGCCCACCAAAAGTGGTCCAAGGAAGTACAATCGGTGTACCCAATGTGCATTGATGCGCATGAAGAGCAAAGACTAGCCCATGTAAGCGCCACTGCTCCCCACGGCCACCGTGTACTGTACTTGCCTCTCCACGGCATCCTCTGGCTCCTGACCCGTGCCACATGTCTCCATCCCTTTTGTCTGGTTGTGGACTCATTGCCCTCGTTCTCCTTCTGCACTTCCTAGTGCATGCTAGTGCCGTCCCTCTTTCTCTTAAAGGGCTTGAGGGCGCCTAATTATCTGACCAGCTTTCCAGGGTATAAAGGGACCTCTCTCTGATAAAACATTGCCTGATCGATTGTTGGATTTCATGTGTTTGACTTTGTGTTTTACCTGTGCCTTTGACTATCTTTGCCTGCTGCTTGCCATGACCTCTTGCTTGTTACTCATAAAGAACCTCTGCTGCCTGCCCTGACCTATTGCTCTACCAACTGTGAGTGCACGACTGAGTCCCGCCCTGACCTATGCTATACCTGACCTTGGATTCTGTCTGCTGTTTTTGTACCATGCCTGTTATCATCGACTGTTGCTAAGGGAGAATACTCTGAGGGTAGCGACCTGGGGTTTCCAGCAGTGAAGGCTAAAGGGTAAAACCCTTGGTATCCTTTAAACTCCGCTCCCCGGTTTAACCCTAAGCCAAATGCTTTGGCGATACAGTGGGTTTACACCATCCTCTGCAGGCCTTGTGACAGTCTCACTAGCCACAGTACCTGTGACAACCCATCGGGGTTTGTCATTCCCCCAGTATTTAATGACTCCAAACCCTCTCTGCGCTGTGTCTGATATAATTTTGTTGTGCTCCACTCAAGACAGATGTATGAGGATTATCATGTACAGTGAGCAGGACATCTAAAGCTTTTTCATCATTACTAGCATGTTTGGGTCTTCCAGGTCTTGGTGTGTCTTTAATTGAACCGGTTATTTCGAAACAATGAACAGTTCTTATACCAGTTGACAATGAAATTGGATTACGGAGAGGATAGGTGGCATTGAATAAAGCCGCTACTTCTCGATAGGATCTTATTTTGTCTTCGCCATACCTTCTCATCATCAATAAAGTGATCCTTTCCGTTTCGGTCAAATTAATTTTGTGATATGACAATAGAAATGTACAAAAATGAAAATTACTCTCCGAATTAGCGCTCTCTGAAATTCACAAGCGAGTACCGAAATGTGTACACATGAAATCGAGTTACAATCGTAGACAAGGTCCATTTTGTATCGCCGAGGTCGATTGTAATAATACGTAATTTAAAGTCACCTTGATGTGACATTTCCATGCTCACACACACACGCACACGCGCATCGACACATTTAGGATTTTACCCGCGCGGTACATTTTGGGTAACTCTAACACTGGCGGTAGCCGATAATGAAGATCATAAATTTAAAGTTAAATATCTCAGCGAAAACAAATCCTATCTCAAAATTGATTGCGGCATTGGCTTTGTATTGAAAAGAGCTTTAAAATGAGCTTGACCCCCCCCCATGCCATTTAAGATTTTGCTGTGGAGGTGGAACTTAACTGTTAGGCTGAGGTCACATGGGGATGATATGCTTCGTAAAATCACACAGCGTATCTGCCCTGTGCGCCGCAGGGAATTCCGGGCGAAAATTCACACCAAACTGTGGTGCAGTTTTTCGCCCGGAATGTCCGCTGTGGAAACTGCAGCATTTAGCCGGCCTCCTGGGATGATGTTTCATCCCAGGAGACCGCTACAGCCTGTGATTGGCTGCAGCGGCCATCACATGAGTTGAAGTGTCATTCCAGGAGGTCGGTGTAATGTCGGGGTAGGGAGACAGACAAGTGAGCCCTAATCTACCCGCCACTCAGTCCCTGCCTACTTGCAACGACCCGCCCTAGGCGACGGGGTACAACTGGGCGACGGTCCCTACACTCAATAGGTGCACGACAGACAAACAGACAAGGGTAAAAAGAAGCCAGGGAAATGGGTAAGTTGCCCACGGGGGCACCGTGAGCAACAAGCGAAGTGAACGAGCCGAGTCAAACCAGGAGATGAGCGAGGTACAAAATGCAGAGCAGAAGAGTGGTCAGTAAAGCCAAGGTCAATCACAAGCAGAGGATCAGTAGTTCAAGAAGCTGCAGCAGGGCCAGGAAACCAGCAGAGAAGAATCACAAGCAAAGGAGGAACAGGAAAGGCAGGTATAAATAGACAGAGTGCGTGAGCTAGCTCCGTCTGGCCAGGCTGTGATAGGCTCTCCCACTCTTAAGCCTTTTTGAGTTGCGTTTTTTACAGCAGAATTGCTGCGAACCCACCTTAAAAAGCACAACAACTGCTATGTGTTGCGGGTTTTAGCTCCTCATTGAATTCAATGGGGAATACCTGCAACACATAAGCAACAATTACGCAAATATAATTGACATGTTGCGGTATAAAACTTTGCACCGCAGGTCAATTTCTGAGCGTTTTTTCCTCTCCGTATTTACGTAACGTGTGAATGAGATTTGTTTTATCTCATCCACTTTGCTGGTACTGTACACTGTGTTCCAAATTATTATGCACATTGGATTTAAGTGTCATAAACATTTAATTATTAGTTTTTCAATTAAACTCATGGATGATATTGTGTCTTAGGGCTCTTTGGATCATTGTAATCAATCTCAGACACCTGTGATAATTAGTTTGCCAGGTGTGCCCAATCAAAGAAAAACTACTTAAGAAGGACATTCCACATTATTAAGCAGGCCACAGGTTTCAAGCAATATGGGAAAGAAAAAGGATCTCTCTGCTGCTGAAAAGCGTGAAATAGTGCAATACCTTGGACAAGGTATGAAAACATTGGATATTTCATGAAAACTTAAGCGTGATCATCGTACTGTGAAAAGATTTGTGGCTGATTCAGAGCACAGACGGGTTCGTTCAGATAAAGGCATAATGAGGAAGGTTTCTGCCAGATAAATTAATAGGATTAGGAGAGCAGCTGCTAAAATGCCATTGCAAAGCAGCAAACAGGTATTTGAAGCCGCTGGATCCTCTGGAGTCCCGCGAACTTCAAGGTGTAGGATCATCCAGAGGTTTGCAAGTGTGCATAAAGCTATTATTCGGCCACGCCTAAACAATGATCACAAGCAGAAACGGTTGCAGTGGGCTCAGAAATACATGAAGACTAATTTTCAACCGTGTTGTTTACTGATGAGTGCCGTGCAACCCTGGATGGTCCAGATGGATGGAGTAGTGGATGGTTGGTGAATGGCCACCATGTCCCAACAAGGCTGCGACGTCAGCAAGGAGGTGGCGGAGTCATGTTTTGGGCTGGAATCTTGGGGAGAGAGCTGGAAGGCCCCTTTAGGGTCCCTGACGGTGTGAAAATGACCTCTGCAAAGTACGTAGAGTTTATGACTGACCACTTTCTTCCGTGGTACAAAAAGAAGAACCGTGCCTTCCGTAGCAAAACTATCTTCATGCATGACAATGCACCATCTCATGCTGCAAAGAATACCTCTGTGTCATTGGCTGCTATGGGCATAAAAGGAGAGAAACTCATGGTGTGGCCCCCATGTTCCCCTGACCTTAACCCTATTGAGAACCTTTGGAGCATTCTCAAGCAAAATATCTATGAGGGTGGGAGGCAGTTCACATCAAAACAGAAGCTCTGAGAGGCTATTCTGACATCCTGAAAAGATATTCAAGCAGAAACTGTCCAAATACTCACAAATTCAATGGATGCAAGAATTGTGAAGGTGATATCAAAGAAGGGGTCCTATGTTAACATGTAACTTGGCCTGTTAAGTTTTTTTTTATTGAAAGAGCTTTTGATTTCTGTAAATATGGCCTCCTGATGCTGCAAATTCAACAAATTACCATTTTAGTTCTCTTTACAACCTTTAAAATGTTTTGATCTTTATTGTGCATAATAATTTGAAACAGTGCATTTTGAGTTTTTTACTTCTAAAAAAAAATCTGTTATCATT
This sequence comes from Rhinoderma darwinii, assembly GCF_050947455.1. Classification (NCBI taxonomy): domain Eukaryota; kingdom Metazoa; phylum Chordata; class Amphibia; order Anura; family Rhinodermatidae; genus Rhinoderma; species Rhinoderma darwinii. Next base: position 432,822,007 of record NC_134687.1, read on the forward strand.
AGGAGGTTTGTTCAATAAAATTCGCATTATATTCCAACGGCTGATGGCTTGAAGATTATACTGACTGTCATTTGCATTGACTATTTAGGAAAATCAGCGAAAAATAACATTTGCATAATAATTTGGAATGCGGTGTATAGCCTGCAGATTTTTCGCAATTAATTCCATTGCGGAAAATCCACAGTATTTACGCAACATGTGAACTGACCCTAAATGTTATGTGTGGGGTGAGGAGATTCTGTTTAATGGCTATGTACACATTTGAAACATTTTCATTTTATTTTTTAATTAAAAATGTCTCTCAGTGTGTTTGGTGCAACTTTGTAATTTACTTTTTTAAATACTGTTGCTTTGTATCCTGTATACAGAGCAGCTGTATTGTGCACTGAGACCTGAATCCGTCAGGTCAGCGGGACTAACGGGTTCAGTGACAGCGGTCGGATCAAGAGGTTATCGATCACATCTTTGTACATAACTTAGATGTGATCGGTAAGGCCGGGTTACCACGTAGCGTAAACACTGCAGAATTTCCTTAACGGAATTTTGTGCAGAAATTCCGTAGCATTTACAGGAGCAGCAAAGTGGATGAGATTTTGTACATGTTAATGACTTGACCTGCGTTGCAGAATTTAATTCCACAGTATGTCAATTCATGCTGCGTTTTTGTTGATTTTCTGTTGCGGTTTTCCCCATTGAATTCAATGGGGATGGAAAACCCGCAACAGAAAGCCCAGTGTTTGCGATGTTTGTGGCGTAATCTCAGCATTTACACTGCAAAAATCACAACTCCGAAAAAAAATAAAAAAATAATACTTACCCAGAATTATCCAGAACTCTCTCCTTCTTCCTGCAGTCCGGCCTCCTGGGATGACGTGGCATCACATGTGACCACTGCAGCCAATCACAGGCTGCAGCGTCACATAGCCTGCAATGTCATCCAGGGAGGCCTGAGCGGATGTCAGAGGGGGTAAGTGAGCCTTTTTTTGCGGAGCGGAATTTCCGTCCGAAAAACCACACCACGGTGTGGTGCAATTTTTCCGACGGAACTACAAGTTCCAGGTTGGACACGCTGCATGACTTTCATGCAGCGTATACCGTCCCGTGGGAACCCAGCCTAACAACTCAATCCTGCATTTCAGAGACATGCCGGATCCGCTGACACTGAACCAGTCAGCCCTGCTGATCGGACGGATACAGGACTCAGCGCATGATACAGCTGCTCTGTATACAGTACACAAAGCAGCTGTTTCTTAAAAAGTCAAAATAATTTTTTTATAAAATTTAATTGCAAAGTTGCACCAAACACACTACTGTCCTGTACTGAAAATGTGATTACTGTACGGGACAGTTTTTCCGCAGCGAGCCAGGGACTCCTAGCATCGTACATAACTATGATGCTAGGAGCCCGGCTCCCTGCAGTGTGTTTGGTCCGGGAAATGCGGCAGACATACGGTCCGTATATAACTGACCGAACACGCTCTTGTGTGGGAAGCCTTACATAAATGGACATGAGGAAAAGCCCCAGAGTCCCTGGCAGAGCGCTAGTAGAAGATCTGCCCAGGGACTCCAGCAGGAATGCTCCACTCCCCGAGCGACGTATTCCACTATATGCCATACAGTGGGTTACGTTTTGGCTAAATTTAACAAAATCCAGGGCATTAATCGGTCAATGCCTGCTCCATGGTTTCGTTTACTGTAATTGACGTCAGCACCAAAATTGGTTAACGCGTATAATGTACAAATATGAGCGCCACACTTTCCGTTGTCCCCCCATGGTTGCCTAAAGACGTTAAGGCCTACATCGCCGCTTGTGAGGTTTGTGCTAGGTCCAAGACTCCCAGGTCCCGACCAGCGGGCTTGCTATGTTCTTTGCCCATTCCCCAGAGACCTTGGACCCATATCTCCATGGATTTTATCACCGATTTGCCTCCAACCCAAGGCAAGTCGGTGGTGTGGGTTGTAGTAGACCGCTTCAGTAAGATGTGCCACTTTGTGCCCCTCAAAAAACTACCCAATGCTAAGACGTTAGCTACCTTGTTTGTCAAACACATCCTGCATCTCCATGGGGTCCCTGTCAATATTGTTTCTGACAGAGGGGTACAATTTGTTTCTTTGTTTTGGAGAGCCTTCTGTAAAAAGTTGGAGATTGATCTGTCCTTCTCCTCTGCCTTCCATCCTGAAACTAATGGCCAAACCGAGAGGACTAATCAGTCTCTAGAACAATATTTAAGGTGTTTTATCTCTGACTGTCAATATGATTGGGTCTCATTCATTCCCCTCGCCGAATTTTCCCTTAATAACCGGGTCAGTATCTCGTCAGGGGTCTCCCCCTTTTTCTGTAATTTTGGGTTTAATCCACGGTTCTCCTCCGTTTCACCTGGTAGTTCCAACAATCCCGAGGTAGAGGTCATTCATCGGGAACTGTGCACAGTCTGGGCCCAGATTCAGAAGAACCTAGAGGCGTCCCAGAGCATAAAAAAAACTCAGGCAGATAGAAGACTTTCTGCTAACCCCTTGTTTATGGTCGGGGATCTGGTGTGGCTATCGTCAAAGAACTTGCGCCTTAAAGTCCCGTCCAAGAAGTTTGCTCCCCGGTTTATAGGGCCGTACAAGGTCATTGAAGTCCTCAATCCTGTCTCCTTCCGACTGGAGTTGCCCCCATCTTTTCGAGTACACGACGTGTTTCATGCCTCCCTTCTTAAATGCTGGTCCCCGTCCTCGGCTCCCTCGGGGAAACCTCCTGTCCCCGTTCTCACCCCTGAGGGGGTAGAATTCGAGGTGGCCAAGATTGTGGACAGCAAGATGGTCCAAGGCTCCCTCCAGTACCTGGTCCATTGGAGAGGATACGGGCCTGAGGAGAGGACTTGGGTACCCGCCCGGGATGTTCACGCTGGGGTATTGGTCAGGAGGTTCCACCTTCATTTCCCCAATAAACCAGGTCCATCTAGAAAGGGTCCGGTGGCCTCTCATAAAAGGGGGGTACTGTTAAGGATCTGCCAGGCACAGCTTCTGTATCCACGCCCATAGGTAATCAGTCTGCACCTGCTTCTATGTCTGTGAGAATTACTTAATCTTCCACCACTCAGGATGGCAGGCTTAGGAGTGGGAGAGCCTATCACAGCCTGGCCAGACGGAGCTAGCTCCCGCCCTCTGTCTATTTATACCTGCCTTTCCTGTTCCTCGTTGTACCCCGTCGCCTAGGGCGGGTCGTTGCAAGTAGGCAGGGACTGAGTGGCGGGTAGATTAGGGCTCACTTGTCTGTTTCCCTATCCCTGTCATTACAGCTTTCATGTGAAACTCGGCAGTCTATTCTTGTTCTTAGAAATGAAGGCTATTCCATGAGAGAAATTGCCAAGAAACTGAAGATTTCCTACAACGGTGTGTACTACTCCCTTCAGAGGACAGCACGAACAGGCTCTAACCAGAGTAGAAAGAGAAGTGGGAGGCCCCGCTGCACAACTGAGCAACAAGACAATTACATTAGAGTCTCTAGTTTGAGAAATAGACGCCTCACAGGTCCTCAACTGGCAGCTTCATTAAATAGTACCCGCAAAACGCCAGTGTCAACCTCTACAGTGAAGAGGCGACTCCGGGATACTGGCCTTCAGGGCAGAGTGGCAAAGAAAAAGCCATATCTGAGACTGGCTAATAAAAGGAAAAGATGAATATGGGCAAAAGCACACAGACATTGGACAGAGGAAGATTGGAAAAAAGTGTTATGGACACACAAATCGAAGTTTGAGGTGTTTGAATCACACAGAAGAACATTTGTGAGACGCAGAACAACTGAAAAGATGCTGGAAGAGTGCCTGACGCCATCTGTCAAGCATAGTGGAGGTAATGTGATGGTCTGGGGTTGCTTTGGTGCTGGTAAAGTCGGAGATTTGTACAAGGTAAAAGGGATTTTGAATAAGGAAGGATATCACTCCATTTTGCAACGCCATGCCATACCCTGTGGACAGCGCTTGATTGGAGCCAATTTCATCCTACAACAGGACAATGAGCCAAAGCACACCTCCAAATTATGCAAGAACTATTTAGGGAAGAAGCAGGCAGCTGGTATTCTATCTGTAATGGAGTGGCCAGCGCAGTCACCAGATCTCAACCCCATAGAGCTGTTGTGGGAGCAGCTTGACCGTATGGTACTCAAGAAGTGCCCATCAAGCCAATCCAACTTGTGGGAGGGCCTTCTGGAAGCATGGGGTGAAATTTCTCCCGATTACCTCAGCAAATTAACAGCTAGAATGCCAAAGGTCTGCAATGCTGTAATTGCTGCAAATGGAGCATTCTTTAACGAAAGCAAAGTTTGAAGGAGAAAATTATTATTTGAAATAAAAATCATTATTTCTAACCATGTCAATGTCTTGACTATATTTTCTAGTCATTTTGCAACTCATTTGATAAATATAAGTGTGAATTTTCATGGAAAACACAAAATTGTCTGTGTGACCCCAAACTTTTGAACGGTAGTGTACCTATTGAAATACGCTGAGCATGCATGTGTATCGGGGAGTTGGCAGGAAAAGACTCATCGTCGCTACATCTTTATATCTACTTCTTATAATGTTAACTTATAGATTTTTGTTGGTGTAATTAACAATCTACGTTCATCTGAGTTTCTCTTCTTTCAATAACTGAACAAAGAGATCAGCAACACCCTTTGACAGTACAATAATTTTTTAATGTAACCTGCAATGAGTTGCTGCTACTTCCTGAGTTTTGTGCATTTCTTAGGATCTTAGTCCATTTCCGTAAGTCACTAGACTGCACCACTACTTCTTTCTGGGTAGTAGTACTTTGTCCTGCTGCTTTTATCATACTTCATACATCGGACACCATATTTGGGATTTTTCATTGTAACTATTACTATACCTGGAGAATAATGACTGACCACAGGCACATTATTTATGGCACTGATGCTATGTAACACTCAGACTTTATTTATGGATGTTCTATTTTGTTCTATCAAGCAGGTCACGAATAAGATGTTGTCATACCTGAGCATTGACAATCTACTCTATGAATATCAGGTTGCGTAATACATGATATCCTGTGCATTTTGATGGGACCCATTATTTTTCCACTTCATTTATTAGTGTTTGTATTGAAATAATTGTATACAATTACCTCCACATACAAAGACGAAGGCAAAAAAGTTACTGCACAGAAGGCCTGTTGGATAAAAGGCAAAAATCCAGTGCCCTCTAATTTTTTAACGTAATAGTTGTATGTTAGGGGGCAATAAGATCCTCTTGAGAAAAAAAAAATCATCTTTCCATTTTTTCTAAACCCGCGTCCTTGTGTTTTTTGCTCACTGGCTTCAGTTTGTACTTAAAGGAAATGTGTCATTAGAAAATTACCTATGTATGAAATTACGTTTTTATGTTAAGCATATTTTTAAAGCCTTTTTGGAGATGGTTTTTTTTCATTTTCCATGTCACTATCTATATTTAAAAATAATCTTAAAATCTTGCAGTTTTTACTCTGACCACTGAGTATCACAATAGACGGACACTTCCTGTTCTGAAGAGATCACTTCTCAGCAGTCATTACATTATCATCACAGGCAGGATTACAATGAAAGGTAACACATCTATATAGATAACACAGGATTCACTATTGGCAATAGGTGATGGACCCACCTCCCCTCCTAACCAGTCCTGCGCCAAGACTTCTGCACAGGTTCCAGAGCATGTCTAGAAACTCTCCCATAGAAGTCAATGGGTCCTCTCCTGTTCACATGGTTCACGTGGCTGCTGTAAAGCATATCTCTAAATGCTGTTAACAGTAGTTTAGACAAGATCGCTGCCCCCATAATTATGTTCAGCAAATAGAATTAAAAAAACTACAGTCAGAAAATTAAAAAAGACTAGGGCGGGAGGGAGGTTGATGTAGAAAATAAAGGGGTAGTCAGGTTAGAGAGGGGTCAGACTATATTGGTGGGGGGAGAAATAGACTGATAAGGAGATCATTTTGTTACAAAACAACAATGAGAATAAAAATGCCCAAATAATGTCAAGTAATCAAATTTCTGATAGCGAACATGAAAAATTGAAATGCAAGTTAAAGTGTATGTTCACAAATGGCAGAAGTCTAGCAAGCAAGATGGGGGAGCTGGAGGCATTGGTACTGGAGGAACTTATAGATATAGTTGGTGTTGCTGAAACATGGCTAGACTCTTCACACGACTGGGCTGTAAATCTACAGGGTTTTACATTGTTTAGAAAAGACAGGACAAATAGGAAAGGCGGTGGTGTATGGCTGTATGTGAGAAGTGATATGAAGGTGATAGTGGATGAAGATTGTTAGGAGGTTGAAATCTTGTGGGTGGAATTACATTGGAGTTATCGTTCGGCTACAACTGCCAAGGGGAGACATTTCCTCAACCTGTTGCAGGAAAACTTTATGGGCCAGTTTGTGGAAGACCCGACTAGGGGTGACGCTCTGTTGGATCTGGTAATTTCTAATAATGCAGAACTTGTTGGGAACGTCAATGTTCGTGAAAACCTTGGTAACAGTGATCATAATATAGTTACATTTTACCTATACTGTAAAAAACAAACACAGGCTGGGAGGGCAAAAACACTTAATTTTAAGAAGGGCAATTTCCCCAGGATGAGGGCTGCAATTCAGGATATAGACTGGGAAGAACTAATGTGAAATAATGGTACAAATGATAAATGGGAAATCTTATAATCTGCTTTGTATAATTATAGTGCAAAATGTATTCCTATAGGTAACAAGTATAAACGACTAAAATTAAACCCCACATGGCTTACGCGTCCTGTAAAAAGGGCAATACATGACAAAAAAGGGCATTTGGAAAATACAAATCTGAGGGTACAGCTGTAGCCTTTGTAAATTATAAAGTGCTTAATAAAATCTGCAAAAGAGTTATAAAATCAGCAAAAATACAAAATGAAATGCAGGTGGCCAAGGATAGTAAAACAAATCCCAAAAAATTCTTCACGTATATAAATGCAAAAAAACCAAGGTCTGAACATGTAGAACCCCTAAATAGTGGTAATGGGGAGTTGGTCACAGGGGATCAAGAGAAGGCTGAGTTACTAAATGGGTACTTTAGCTCTGCATATACAACAGAAGAAAGAGCAGCTGATGTAGCCGGTGCCAGTGCTGTTAATATATCCGTTGATAAACTGAATTGGCTGAATGTAGATATGGTCCAAGCTAAGTTAAATAAAATAAATGTGCACAAGGCCCCGGGATCAGATGGGTTACACCCTAGAGTTCTTAAAGAACTTAGTGAATTTATTTCTGTCCCCCGCTTTATAATATTCAGACATTCTCCAGTGACTGGTATAGTCCCAAGAGACTGGTGCAGGGCATGTGGTGCCTATTTTCAAAAAGGGATCTAGGTCTTCCCCGGGTAATTATAGACCAGTAAGCTTAACATCAATTGTGGGAAAAACAGGAGTATGTGTCAAAAATAGTATTATAAGTGATAGCCAGCACGGTTTTACTGAGGACAGATGTTGTCAGAACAACCAGATTTGTTTTTATGAGGAGGTGAGCAGAAGCCTGGACAGAGGGGCCGCTGTAGATGTAGTGGTTTTGGGACTTTGCAAAGGCATTTGACACTGTGCCTCATAGACAACTAATGGGTAAATTATGGACTATAGGTTTAGATAGTATAGTTTGTAATTGGATTGAAAATTGGCTCAAGGACCATATCCAGAGAGTTGTGAGAGTTGTCACTGATTCCTACTCTGAATAGTCAACGGTTATAAGTGGTGTACCCCAGGGTTCTGTGCTGGGACCACTATTATTTAACTTGTTTATTAATGATATAGAGGATGGGATTAATAGCAATGATTCTATTTTTGCAGATGACACCAAGCTATGTAGTATTGTTCAGTCTATGGAAGATGTTCATAAATTACAAGCCGATTTGGACACACTAAGTGATTGGGCATCCACTTGGCAAATGAGGTTTAATGTAGATGAATGTAAAATTATGCATCTGGGTACCAACTATTGCATGCATCATATGTCCTAGCGGGAGCTACACTGGGGGAGTCACTTGTTGAGAAGGATCTGGGTATACTTGTAGATTATAGACTAAATAACAGCATGCAATGTCAATCAGCTTCTTCTAAGGCCAGTAAGATATTGTCGTGTATTAAAAGAGGCATGGACTCACGGGACAAGGATATAATATTACCACTTTATAAAGCATTAGTGAGGCCTCATCTAGATTATGCAGTTCAGTTCTGGGCTCCAGTTCATAGAAAAGATGCCCTGGAGTTGGAAAAAATACAAAGAAGAGCAACAAAGCTAATATGGGGCATGGAGAATCTAAGTTATGAGGAAAGATTAAAAGCACTAATCCTATTTAGCCTTCAAAAAAGACGACTAAGGGGGGACATGATGAACTTATATAAATATATGAATGGCCCATACAAGAAATATAGTGAAAACCTGTTCCATGTAAAACCCCCTCAAAAGATAAGGGGGCACTTCTCCAGGGTTCAATCTCCAGAGGCGACAAGTCTTCTTTACTGTGAATCTATGGAATAGTCTACCGCAGGAGCTGGTCACAGCAGGAACTGTAGATGGCTTTAAAAAAAAAGGCTTAGGTAATTTCCTAGAACGAATAAAATATCAGCTCCTATGTCAATGTGTAGAATTTTTGTTTCATCTCTTCCCTTTTTTCCATCCCTTGGTTGAGCTTGATGGAAATGTGTCTTTTTTTCTAGTTATCTATGTAACTAGAAAAAAATAATATGTATCAGTATCTGATTTTAATTAGAATATATACAGTATGTATATGTAACATGCATGTTAGAAAAGATTCAGAAACCTTTGATAAATGAATACGCTTTGGGCGACTCTGAAGCCACACCCACTTTTCTGAGGCAAAAAAAAGTGGTGCAAGGGCTTTATAATTCCGGCATTTGGTCCAAAGGATGGATATCGTCTGGATAGAAGTCTGCCCCATTGTAATTAGAATGTTTACAGTTTCTTAAGTTTTCCAGTTACAATACAAACTTTCCAACTATAAAATAAAATGTGGTGATATGCACTTCAATCTGGTTGGATCAAAAGAAACAATAATATATATATATATATATATATATATATATATATACAAGCCTGCTTTTTGTGATAAACCCTTTTATTGTTGATACGTTGCTCAGATGACTCTCCCACGCTGTTGGTTGCACAGTGCCCTGTGCTGCTCTTTTGTTGGTGCCACCCCATCCATATGTGGGTACTTGAATACAGGGTTCAAATAACTATATTATTTGGTGTTAAAAAATCAGTGTCATACAGGATGGCGCCTAAACATCAGTGCAATATGTTGGCCAATGAAAAAATATAGCACAGTGCCTAAGTAGCAGTGCCACATAACGCTTAAGCAAGTACTACCATACAGTTCATTTGAACATATAGTCGTGGGTGGCATTTACATTTTTAACTTAACTTTAACTTTAAGTTCCCTACCTGTCTGACAAAGATAATTGTGCGGGGTGCCTGTGGTGTAGCATGCTGTACACAATTATTCCAGCCTTAACCCCTTCCGCACAAACTACTTACATTAACAGGCTTATTTTACATGCTGCCTTTGATAGCACTGTGCGCTCCTGCACGCAGTACCATCAGTACAATCGGGCTGTCACACTGATAGCCCAATCCTGTACTGTGACAACAGGGTCGGGAGAAGATATTTTGGTGTTCTAAGCTGTTTAGGCAAATTGTGCCCCTCCCCTCCCCTGTAGAATCAATTCAAAACTAACATAATTGCAATAAAAGCAAATAAAAACCCCGAAATTAATATAATAAATCGAAATAGTAAATTAATATGATTATTTTAGCTGCTTACAGACAAATATTTCTCATCATTTATTTAACTATTTCATTATTTAAGATGGAAATATATTTATTAGCAAATTTATTTACTGTATTTGGCAAACTTTTCAGTGTTTGGTCACACCCCTCCGCCACTTCGCCACTCCCTTAAATATGTAAGCCACCCCATCAACACAAGCAGGAAAATAAAAGTGGAATACAGAAACAACTAATAACATAGTTGTGGATAGACGTCGGGACAGTATTGCTGCCACATAAGAAGACATCAGTATAATAAATGGCACATAGTACTGTCGGTGGGTATCCTATTACAGATTTTGTATTGGGGCCCAGAAGATTCAACTTACTCCTCTGACTTTGGCTCATCACTTGTATAGCCCACCCCCCACCCTCTATAACAACACAAGCTCCCATCCTGCTGCCACCTTTAACACTGCCATCCTGCTGCTATAACTAATACTTTGCCTGCTGCTTCCCCATTTGCTCCCCTCTCTGCGTCTACAGTGCTGCCCACACCCCTAAATACCATACTGCCAAAGTAAAAGTGCCTCAGGACACAGATAAAGATGAAAGCAGGGACATAACTTGAAAATGCTGGGACCCAAAGCAAACATAACATTTAGAAAATTCCGAATTGGGCAGGGAGGCATCAAACCCCAGATCAGACCCTAAAATTAAAGGAATTATCCCACAACAAACTTTCTGATCATATCGCCTATCTGATATGGGGTCTGTATTAACTTTGGGGTAAGTATTTATTTTAGAGTCTAATTTGACGTCTGTTTTAACCCCTTCCCGTCGTAAACAATTTTCAGATTTTCATTTTCCTTTTTTCTCTCCCCATCTTCCAAAAGCCATAACTTTTTCATTTTTCCGTCTATATAGTCCTATGAGGGCTTGATTTTTGTGCAACAAGGTGTAATGTTTTGTAGCACCATTTATTGTGCCATATAATGTACTAGGAAATCGGAAAAAAAATATTTGTGGGGTAGAAAATGAAAAAAAAACAGCGATTCCTCCATTGTTTTTTGCGCTTTGTTTTTATGGAATTCACCATACAATTAAAACAACATGTTAACTTTATTCTGTGGGTCAATATGATTACGACGATACTAAATATATATAGTTCTTTCTATATTTTACTACTTTTACAAGGAAAAAACGAAGTGTAAAAAATAGAATTAATTTTGTGTCGCCAAATTCTGACAGCCATAACTTTTTTATTTTTCTGTCGATTAAGTGGTATGAGGGCTTATTTTTTTGGAGGATAAGCTGTATGTTTTAATGCTACCATTTTGGGGTACATGTGATCACTTTTTATTCCATTTTTTGTGGGAAATGAGGTGACCAAAAAATAGTGATTCTGGCATTTACATTTTTTTTTTGTACGGCCTACACCGTGCGTGTTAAATTATGATATATTGTAATAGTTCAGACTTTTATGCATGCGGCAATACCAATTATGTTTATTTATTCAGTTTTTTTTACTATGCTTTAAGGGGGGAAAATTGGAAAAAGGTTTTTTAAACTTACATTAAAAAAAACCTTTATTTTAAAAAAATTTACTTTTCTTTTTATTATTTCCGCTAGGGGACTTCAAACAGTGATCGTTGGATCGATTGCACTATATACTGCAATACTAATGTATTGCAGTATATCGTCTTTCTCACAGGCTTCTATTAAGCTAGACGCGGGGCTGAATAGGGGTACAAAGATGGCAGACCTGGGGGCCTGCAACTAGGGAGTTTCGGCTGCAAACATTGACCCAATAACAGCTGTAAACATAAAGTATTCTAATAACAGTGCTTTACAATGTCTAAAAAAATACTGCAATACAATTGAAATTTGCAATGTTCACAAGCCTTGGGAGCCATCAGTGGTGACACCATCAGCTCAGTCCTCAGTTGTCTGTGTCTGCCCCTGTTGGCATGATATAGAAATATATAAGTGTAGTCATTGCCTATTGGATGCCACGATTGTGTGGTTGACCTTCTCAAACTAGGGCAATACCAATGTCCCCAATATAGGAAATAAAATAAAACAAAGGTAAAAAGAAAAAGACTGGGAAGAGAAGGTGTTACCTTGAGGTCATGAATTACCCTGTACATAGGGTATCTAAGCTGACCAAACCATCTCAAAGGAGGCATGGTTATCCTTAATAATAATAATAGTCATATCCCATAATAGTTTAGCCTTCACTAGATTATAGGGGATGGTGGTTGACCTGCAGGATTTGGTGTTTTTAGGATATGTCTGCTAGACCAATAGTCGGAGCATTCATAAGGGTTTGATCCTTTTGTAGCCTAACAAATATCCCTGTATCAGTATGGGTGTACATGTGTCTGCAGCCAAGAGCCTTTTCAGACACTCCCTGTAATGGATTTGCCAGACACAGGTTCTGTGTCGACGCCCAGGGTTAATCAGCCTTCATCAACTCCAAGGTCTGCTAGAGTGACGCGATCTGTTACCACTCAGGCTCGCAGGCTGAGGAGAGGGAGAACCTATCACAGCCTGGCCTGACGGTTCTGCTCCCGCCCTTGGTCTATTTATACCCTCACTTGCAGTTGTTCCTTGCCTGTGATTGTCTTGTTTCCTGGCTCTGCGATTCCTGCTATTTACATTATTGACCGCTGTTACTTTTTGACCCTGGCTTGACTGACTCTTCTCCTGCTCTGATTTAGTTACTACAAACTCTCCTGGTTTGACTCGGCTCGTTCACGACTGCCTGTTGCTCATGGTGTTCCGTGGGCAACTGCCCCTACTTCCCCCTTTGCTTCTGTGTGCCCTTGTCTTGTGTTGTCTGTCTTTCACTTATTGAGCGTAGGGACCGTCGCCCAGTTGTATTCCGTGACTTAGGACGGGCCGTGCAAGTAGGCAGGGACTGAGTTGAGGGTAAATTAGGGCTCACCTGTCCGTCTCCCTACCCCGATTCGTTACACTCCCATAATATGTGAGGCATGGTACCCACTTTACTGTAAGCCCTAAAGCAATGGATTGTCATCTAAAGGTCTCCTGGTAGGTACTGTGTACCACCTAAATAAGACTTTAATAATTGGAGTATATATTGGGGTCTGTATTAACATTTTTTTTTAATTTTGGATATTCTTTTGCTAGTCAGCAATGTTCTATTTATAACAGAATAGAAGGTAAAAAAATAAAAAATAAACTCACTTTTTTCTCTCCCAGGCTATGGTTACATTGGGATTTGAATGAAGACATAACAATGTCATCCATGTTGTCTTTTAGGTCCAAAATAAAGCGCAGAGTCTGTTGGTATCTGAAAACTTCTAAGTATGATATTTTATGTAACATCTTAAAGTAATCCAAAGATTGAATTCTTAGTCTATCTATAAAATCCTATATTCTAAGGAAGCTTTGCTGGAAGGCATAGAACTAAAGACCTGTTGAGGATTGTCTGTTGTTCACAAAAAGTGCCACCCGGTGCTGCACTGACTACAGGAAATATTTGTTTTTTAATCATTGCCAGAGTGGCAAGAAGCTGCTTGGCACATATTAACCGGCTGTGAGTGAACCATGTTAGGTTTAATGTTTAAGCATAAGTATTCTTTTACACGTGAAGAAAAATGAGTCAATTGTCAATTGTCTTGCATTGCAATATTTGCTAAGTTTACTACTAAACTTTTGAGGTTATAATGAGTGGCATCAAAATCCTTCTCTGTTCTGTAATTTAGATTCAGTGTTTTTTAATTGTTTGGGGGCAGCTTTTATTGGTTCTGTGCAAAATAAGTACAGTAGTTTATGTAATATGTCTGCTCAGCCGAAACAGGTTGGTGAAACACCTACAAGGGAAAATCAATGTAGACATAGTCTGAAATTTAAAGCCCTTGACATGCAAATCTGAGGAACTTGATGGCAGGCAGATTGTCATCAGGGATTTATTGTTCAGACATAAAAGACTGTTCACTGGATAGTATGCTGTCAGGTAAAATGCAAAGATGATGCATATGTAACGCAGAATAAAATTTGTGAAACCACTAGAACTAGTTTACTGTAGGCTTGTGGGACAATTGGCTATTGGATAATCACAAGAGAGGCGGAACATGGATAAATGAATGAGAATAAAGGTTTTGGGCTAAGAGACTGACAGGTTAAAAAATTGATACTGGACCAAAGCACGTTTCTTTCTGCTCTAAGGCTGGGTTCACACGACCTATTTTCAGACGTAATGGAGGCGTTTTACGCCTCGAATTACGTCTGAAAAAACGGCTCCAATACGTCGGCAAACATCTGCCCATTACTTTCAATGGGCTTTACAATGTACTGTGCCGACGACCTGTCATTTTACGCGTCGCTGTCAAAAGACGGCGCGTAAAATTACAGCCTCGTCAAAATAAGTGCAGGACACTTCTTGGGACGTAATTGGAGCAGTTTTTAATTGACTCCAATGAAGAACAGCTCCAAATTAAGGCCGTAAAATACGCCCCACAAAACGCGAGTACATGCAATTACGTCTGAAATTCAGGAGCTGTTTTCTCCTGAAAACAGCTCCGTAATTTCAGACGTAATTGCAGTTATCGTGTGCACATACCCTTATAGTTAAATCCAAGTTTAGTTCTTCATGTGTTTTTTTTTTCTTTTTTACAAAGACCAAGCCTTATTTCTTAGGCCTAGATGCTAGTTGAACTAATTTTGATGGTAAAGTTTGAAATCCACCACCTGGACTAAAATTTTCTACAATTCTCCATAATATTTATTAACGAAAGAAGGTCGATCCGGAGTATATATAAAATATAACTTTTACTATATTTCCGTTTAAAACAATTTTAGAACAGATAAACATATACACTTGGTGATTTCATATGCCACATGCTCATGCATTTTTCATATATTTCTTATGGAATTCAGACAGCAAATTGTCCACCTCAATGAGGGTTATAAATCTGTATTGTTTTTCTTTGTGAGAAGGTTCCACCAACATATGATGTTATATCTGCCTTGCATAAATGACAGTAGAATTTATATGGAATGTAGGGATCGAACTTCTTTCTAGATGCTAGTTGAGTTAACTGGTTCCCGACCGCTGGCTGTGATTTTACGGCCAGCGGTCAGGGTCCTTAAAACCCGCACCATAGACTTTTTACGGCTCGGGTTTTAACTTGCTGCCAGAGCGATCGGGCAGCTGAATGTCAGGTCTCCGACTGTCAGTGACTGCCGGGGACCCTGAGAAGAAGATAGAAACAGCTTTCGCTGCTTCTGTCTTCTCTGATCACTTGTACACAGTGCTCAATGTGCACTGTGTATAGGAATAGAGGCAGCGGCCGCGCCACTGTCTCTATTGATCCCGGTGTTCATGTGACTGGTCACATGATCGCTATTGATGTCGTTAGTGTCAGACTGCTGCTGGGTCTTACTAGACCCAGCACAGCCCTATTAGTGACAATCGTCACTATGAGAGGGCTGATTTCCCCTGTAACTGGGGCCGCTGTGCAGCTCCAGTTACAGTGGAACAGCATGGTGTAAACGAAAAAAAAATATATATATAAAGTTCCCCAAAGGTCTTTTTTGACCTTTGATGGACAGACCATAGTAATAAAAAAATAAAAGTAAAGTAAAGTGCAAAAAAATTAATAATAAATACACATAAAATACCCATCCCAAAAAAACTTTCCCCTCCCACTAATCATTGTCGTAACTCTAGCCCGGACCCAATTACCCTAATATAGACATGTAATATTGTAGACAATGACGATCACAAATAAAAGGTCTATTTTAGGGTAAAACTATGTTATTACCAACAAAAATAGCTGAAACTTAAAAAGGCTTATTTTTTTTTACTATTATTTTCAAACTTTAAGAATAAAAATTCTAAAATAGCAAAAAGGATGTGTATAAAAATGATTAAAAAAAAAAGAAACCTGCATTGTCTACGGAAAAAACATCGCAAAAATCACGTCGTTAGCCCAACAAATAAAAAAGTTAGAGCCATTTAACTAACGCATGCTAAAAAGGGCTAAACGGTGTCTGGTCTTGAAGGCTCAAAATAGCCCGGTCCTGAACTGGTTAACTTGCCTCAAACGTAAGGGTTATGGGCCAACAACAGGGGCGTAACTAGAATTTATAGGGCCTCATAGTAAAATGAGATGGGTCGCCACTACCTAGTGACAGGAAACTTGAAAAGCAGAATAACTAGAAATAATTGCAGCTTTGGATGATAGTGACATAAATCAGAGACCCACAAAATACTGCTAGATAGCAGAAAGCCACAAACTTGTTATTCTCTACAAACCCGAACAATGTTCTTGCACCTGTGTGGACCCATAGCAGGTGGCTGCTACAGCTACACCCATGGCCAACAATTGCAGGTGGCTTAGAATTTTTGCAGCTGCTATAGTAAACGGAGGACAGGTCAGTACATAATTGTACAATTTGCAGCTCATTAGTAAAGATTCTTGAATCCCTATTGGAATGTATCGGGGTCGGACTAAAGCTGGGTCAGATTATACTCAAAAGGGTATTTCAGACCTATCAATTACAGGTAGAATAGAAGACAGGATAATAATATGGTCAATGTGGGCAGGGCCGCCTTAGGATAGATGGCGCCCTGTGCGAAATTATCTTTTGGTGCCCCACCCCATCATAAAAAATGCCCCATAAAAACAGTATAATGCCCCTCACGGTATAATGCCCTATATAGTGCCCACACAGTATAATGCCCCTTTAGTGCCCCCCATACAGTACAATAATAATATAATATATTATAACCACTTCAAGGACACAGTGTTTTGTCCTCTAATTGTGCCCACACAGTATTATGCCCCCTAAGTGCCACACACAGTATATTGCCTCCTGTAGTACCCCTACACAATATAATGTCCGCTTAGTGGCCCCCACACAGTATAATGTCCCCCTCTCCTGGCTGCCACACACAGCACCCCCCCTTGTAGATAGTGCCTCCCGTAGATTGTGCCATACAGCTTCCCTGTAGACAGTGCCATACATCCCGCCATCTCCATCTTGTAGATTGTGCCATACAGCCCCCACCTCCCCCTGTAGACAGTGCCCACAAACAAAAAATGTTTACTCACCTAGGCCCCGTTCCCATGAAGAGCTGAGCTGCTCCACGACGGGATCCTATCCTTGCGTAGGCCCGGCGTGATCCTGTAGCCTAGTACAGAGACCTTTTCGGACTCGAGGCACCACTGGAAAAATAAAATTTCCTCAGGGCACCCCTACCAAAAATTGTTTCGAGAAACACAGAAAACGGCTAAAAACAAGCACTACACTCTTAGGGTATGTTCACACAGCGTTTTTTGTAAGGCAAAAAAAATCTGCCTCAAAATTCCTTCAGGAATTGACAGAGTTGTTTGACTTTTTTTGCGTTTTTTTAAGCCGTTGAAGATATTGCAAAAGACGCAGGCAAAAAAGCTCCAAACGAGCGCCGCAGGTATTTTCTATCCTATCCATTTCAAATGGAGCTCAGAGGGGGAAACCACTTGAACACTATCAGCTCCCCATTCACAGTAAAATAACATCAGCCCCTCACTCACAGTAAAATAACATCAGCCCCTCACTCACAGTAAAATGACCATCAGCCTCCCACTCACAGTAAAATAACATCAGCCCCTCACTCACAGTAAAATGACCATCAGCCCCCACTCACAGTAAAATGACCATCAGCCCCACACTTACAGTTTCCCCTTGTAGGTAGTGCCACAAAGCCCCTGGTAGATAGTGCCACACAGCCACCGGTAGATACTGCCACACAGCCCCATTGTAGGTAGTGCCACACAGTCCCCTTGTAGGTAGTGCCAGACAGCCCCCTTGTAGATAGTGCCACACAGCCCCCTGTAGGTAGTGCCACACAGCCCCCTGTAGGTAGTGCCACACAGCCCCCTTGTAGGTAGTGCCAAACAGCAACCTGTAGGTAGTGCCACTCCACACAGCCCCCTTGTAGGTAGTGCCACACAGCCCCCTGGTGGGTAGTGCCACACAGCCCCATGGTGGGTAGTGCCACACAGCCCCCTGGTAGCTACTGCCACACAGTCCACAGCCCCCTTAAAGATAGCACCCCCATCCTGTAGATAGCGCCACTGTAGCTCCTTGAAGGAGCGGAATCCCCATGTGGCCAGAGATTCCGCTCCTGGAGCACTCCGCTTGATGTCCCTGTCCATATATGGACAGTGACATCAGGGGCAACTCCTGAAGCGGAATCCCCATCCACAGCATTGCCGACTCTGTGACCGGGGATTCCACTCCAGGAGGAGCCCCTGTCGTCTGTGTCCATTTATGGACAGTGACGTCACTGGCTTCTGGAGTGGAATCCCCGGCCACAGAGTCAGCAACACTGTGGACGGGGATTCCCATTCAGGAGTTGCCCCTGATGTCACTGTCCACATATGGACAGAGACATCAAGCGCTCTGTCCAGAAGTGGAATCCCCGACCACACGTGGATTCCGCTCCTTCAGTGAGTTATAGTGGCGCTGGTAGATAGCAGAGCAGGGAGATACCTCCCTGCTCTGTTATAGTGGTGTCGCTACTGCCGTAGCAGCCGCAGCGGCACTGCCGGCCATGAGGGGGCCTGTCCCGACGGGCATCATGGGCGCCCTCATGCCCGCTGTCACGATAGCAGCCTCTATTGCTGCTACAGCGGCAGCGACGCCACTGAGTGAAGAAGCGCCTGGGCGCCTGCGCGTAAAGGCGACTGCTGAGTTGCGGGCCCGGGTGCTTCTAAAACAAGCAGGGGAAGGGAGCCAGCACCCTGTGCAAATAACTGTGTGATAACTCTCTGATTACAAATAATGTATTAGTGTTACCTGCAGTCCTATGTAACACCACAGATAACACGCAGTGGCACGTGCCATATTGTTGGAATGCACATCCGCGATAAATACACGGATAGTGTTAACAGGTTAAAGTGGTTGTTTGGGTTTAAACTTTGTATGTAGCAGTAGGAGAAGAGGGTTTCAAATAAAAAAGCAGTCCATACTTACCTCTCTCCTCCCAGACATTCCTGCGCTGATGACTTCTTACATCTCTGTTCTGTGTGTACAGTGGTGGTGTACTGTCTACATGATGTCGCTGCTGTATACAGAGAACAGAAGTGACTGGAATAGCCAATGCAGGTACGTCTGAGAGGAGAGAGGTAATTCTAAGTTATTTTTTTTTATTTTAACAACCCCTTTAAAGGCTATGTCAACTTTGGATTTTTTTTTTCTATTAAAAATTATTTTAACTTTTGGAGAAACAGCTGCTTTGTATTCTGTACACAGAGCAGCTATATCATGCGCTGAGACCCGTATCCGTCAGATCAAAAGCACTGACTGGTTCAGTGACAGCGGGTCCTGCATGTCTCTATCGCTGTGTCTCTGACACTCAGGACCCGCTGACCTGACAGATTCAAGTCTCAGCGCTAGATACAGCGCTAGATACAGCTGCTCTGGATACAGGATACAAAGCAGCTGTAGCTCAAAAAGTAAAAATAATTTAATAAAATGTAATTACAAAGTTTCACCAAACTCACAGATACACATTTTTATAAAAAAAAACAAAAAACTATTTTTAAAGGTGTACATAACTTTTAACGTAATCTGAACAGGGTTTAAAAAGACAAGAAATGGTCGATGTGCACTATGAAAACTCTGAGTTATGTGCCTATTTGACAGTTATTAACACTTTAGTGACGCTCAGTTCCACCATGGTGCCAATTTGCCACTTATTGCCTCTTTAGCATCCTGTTTGGAGGCCCCTTGATGCCCATTTGCCATTTACTGCCCCTGTAGCCCCTTATGTACTGAAGAACAATAAAGGGAGGAAGAAAATGGGCATCAAGGGGGCACTGAACAAAAGAACACAAAAGTGGCAATAAGTGGCAAATGGGCACCAAGGTGGCACTGAATCCTCTGCCCGCTTGCGTTTATTGCTCTTTTTAGACCCCCATCAGTGCCCCATTCATTTAAAGCCCACACTCAGTGACTGACCTGCTGGGCTTCTCACAAACACTGCCCACTGGTGCTGCTGGAGCTGGAGCCGCCCTGGAGAAAAACGTTTGTTCGGTGTCCCGACCAGCCCAGGAAACGCATAGGCAGATAGTGCGGTATCTCCTCCCTGTCTTGCGTCCTGAACAGTGGCGGATTAAGTAGACCATGGGCCTTGGGCTGTTACCCAAACTTGGGCCCCCCTTCCTCACCGCCGCCCTGCCGCGCCGTAACTATTTTTAACACTACCTTTTTGGGCAAGCATTAACATTGTTACGATTTCCCTTGTCACACTGTGCAGGGACACAACCTCCTGACAAGGGGAATTGTCTATCAGTCCTGGACTGCAGAAATACTTTTTGTGAAATACAAGGATTCCTATAATAAACATGTCAGGAGAGGTGACAGATTCTCTATAAATCTAGTGACTCACAGGTGACGACGTCTTAGATTCTAGTAGTTTTTTTCCTCTTTTCTTCTCCATCCGGTCCAGCGCTCATGACGACTTCTCCCGGACATGACTCATTTCTGCAGAATTTGCCACTCAGACGTCTCCTCACTTTTCCAACATTTCCACACCTATAAACGAAAATAAAGTTATCATGGTGCCACATACTGTGCCCCTAAATATAATAGCACCAAACACTGCGCGCCTGAATATAATAATACCACACACTGTAAAACGCCACATACACACAGCCCCCTGTACATAGTGCCACACATAGCCCCTGTAGATATTACACACCCCCATAGATATCGCCATACACAGCCCCCTCTATATATCACACATCTCCCCCGTAGAGAGCGTTACACACAGCCCCCTATAGATAGTGCCATACAGCCCCCCTGTAGGGAGCGCCACACAGCCCTCCCCCTCTTGTAAATAGCACCAAAAAGCCCCCCTATAAAGAGCGCCACACACATACCACTGTGGATAGCACTACACAGCCCCCCTTGTATATAGTGCCACACAGCGCTCCCCCTTGTATATAGTGCCACACAGCGCTCCCCCTTGTATATAGTGCCACAGGGCTATGTACACATTTAAAAACTTTATATTATAATATATATATATATATATATATATATATATATATATATATATATATATATTAGTATGTGTGTGTATCAGTGTGATTCATTGATTTTATTAAAAAATATTTTTACTTTTTGAGATACAGGTGCTTTGTTTCTGACAGGATCAGTGACACGCAGGATCCACCTCAAATCTATCACATCTAAGATTATAATTTAGCGCAGGGCCCGTTTCACTGATCCCGTCAGTCCTGCTGACCTGACGGATACAGGATACAAAGCAGCTGTATCTCAAAAAGTGAAAATATTTTTTAATAAAACGTAATTACAAAGTTGCACCAAACACACATTTTTATTAAAAAAAAATAAAACCGACGTGATTTTTGCAACGTTTTTCCGTAGACAATGCAGGTTTCGTTTTTTAGCGTTTTTATACACACCTTTTTTGCAATTTTAGAATTTTTATTCATAAAGTTTGGAAATAATAGTAAAAAAATAAGCTTTTTACGTTTCAGCTATTTTTTTTTTGGTAATATAGTTTTACCCTAAAATAGACCTTTTATTTGTAATCGTCATTGTTTACCGTAAATTTTTATATATTACATGTCTATATTAGGGTAATTGGGTCAGCGCTAGTGTTACAACAATGATTGGCGGGGGGAACTTTTTTTTGGGGTGGGTATTTTATGTGTATTTATTATTTAATTTTTTTTTGCACTTTACTTTACAATTTTTTTATTACTATGGTCTGATCCTCAAAGGTCAAAAAAGACCTTTGGGGAACTTTATATATACTTTTTCTTTCTTTTACACCATGTTTTTCCACTGTAAATGGGGCTGCACAGCAGCCCCAGTTACAGGGCAAAATCAGCCCTCTCATAGTGACGATTGTCACTAATAGGGCTCTGCTGGGTCTAGTTAGACCCAGCAACAGTCTGCCACTAACGGCACCCGGCGATCATGTGACCAGTCACATGATCACCGGGAGGAATAGAGACAGCGCCGCTGCTGCTGTCTCTATTCCTGTACACAGCGCGCATTCAGCGCTGTGTACAAGTGATCAGAGAAGACAGAAGCAGTGAAAGCTGCTTCTATCTTCTCCTCAGGGTCCCCGGCAGTCACTGACAGCCGGAGACCCGACATTCAGCTGCGCGGGCAGCAAGTTAAAACCCGAGCCATAGAAAGTCTATGGCTCGGGTTTTAACGACCCGTTCCTGACCGCTGGCCGTAAAAATACAGCCAGCGGTCGGGAACCAGTTGGGCAGGAGGTTAAGCCAACTAACCTCAGCGCCGGTGACCGCCCGCCCGGCTCTTCTCTTGCTGCTTTGGAGTAACAGAACAGCCGTCCGTTGCTGTTCTGTTACTCAATGGCGGCGGCCCGCACTTGTCAGGGAGGCGTGTCCTACCCCTTTCCCGGCCAATTCCCTGCTCCTCCTCCTCATCTTCGGCAGTTAGCAGCACTAGCGCGCTGAATATATTTATAAGATGATGTGCGGTTCGGGCTGCCATGGGCCCCCTGGAAGCCTCGGGCCCAGGCGGCCGCTCGAACCGCCCATATGATAATCCGCCACTGGTCCTGAATGATGTTATCACGCCTGTCTCATCATTCAGGACGCAGATCAGGAAGAGTGAGTGTTTGCATTACTGAATAGAGAATACATCATGTGATCACAACGACCAATCACTGCAGAGGAAGTGACTTCACTATGTACGAATGGTCATCACAGCGGACGGCAATTCAACCATAGAGGGGATTTTTGGCAGCGGCGCGGAGCAGCCAGCTTTGAGGCCGGTGCAGTTAGTGAGTGGCATCTGACCCACTGGCGCCCTGAGTAATGGCCACAGCGCGGGGCATGCACACCCGCTGGTGCCCCCCTTACAGCGTGGCGGCTGGCGCCCTCTGTGACTGCATTAGTCGCACGTACCTAAGGCCGGCCATGAATTTGTGTAGTGTGAGTCACAGAGATAAACTGTACATTTATTAGGGTGAAAATTACACCGAACTTTGACTAAATGATTGTGAAAGAGGAGCCTGGCAGATTTGTTTGTTTTAAAACACAACATAGGTGCCAGTAGTGGAGGATGACTGGTCCAAGATTTGGTGTAAGGGTAGGGTCACCTCCCATTATTAGAGACCTTACCCATGTGGCTGCAGGTGGTTTTACATAGCTGAGAAAAAGCCAATTGTTTGGAGTTAAAGAGGCTCTGTCACCAGATTTTCAAACCCCTATCTCCTATTGCAGCAGATTGGTGCTGCAATGTAGATGACAGTAAAGTTGTTTTTTTTTCAAAAACAAGCATTTTTGGCCAAGTTATGACCATTTTTATATTTATGCAAATGAGCCTTTCTTATGTACAACTGGGCGTGTTTAAAGTTATGTCCAACTGGGCGTGTATTGTGTTCGTTACATCTGGGCATTTTTACTTGTTTTACTAGCTGGGCGTTGTGAATAAAAGTGTATGATGCTGACGAATCAGCATCATCCACTTCTCTTCGTTACCACCCAGCTTCTGGCAGTGCACAGACACACAGCGTGTCCTCGGGAGATCACGCTGTGACGTCACTCACTTCCTCCCACAGGAACTTCATCGCGTCAGATGAGCGAGGACACGCTGTGTGTCTGTGCACTGCCAGAAGCTGGGTGGTAACGAAGAGAAGCTAGTAAAACAAGTAAAAACGCCCAAATGTACACACACAATACACGCCCACTTGGACATAACTTTAAACACGCCCAGTTGTACTTAAGAAAGGCTCATTTGCATAAATATAAAAATGGTCATAACTTGGCCAAAAATGCTCGTTTTTGAAAAAAACGAAACGTTACTGTTATCTACATTGCAGCGCCGATCTGCTGCAATAGGAGATAGGGGTTTGAAAATCTGGTGACAGAGCCTCTTTAAGGACCTTTTACACAGACCAATTATCGGGCAAAAGCTCATTCATAGAACACTCATTGCGGATAATTGCCCTGTGTAAACAGGGCAGCGATCAGCAGCTGAACGAGCAAACACTCCTTCATCTGCTGATCGTATCATGTTAAAAATGAAAAATACTATCGTTGTCGGCAGCACATCTCCCTGCCGCCCACATGATAATTTATGGGGACGAGTGATCGGAGTAACGAGCGCTCATCCCCATTCATAGCTCCTTGTGAAAGGAGCAAACGAGTGCCGATCAAGGACGTGCTGCATAAGAGGACCTTTAGGAGAACAACAAGAAATAGATGTCACTGTGTAATGCCATTGATAATATCAGATACCAGCAGAAAATTTCCCTCATGGTCCCTAATGACAAATTAGATATTTCAAAGGAGATATTACAAGCCAAACAAATGAGTGGTCAACATTTTTTATGTCTTCTAAGGTAAATATATAGAGTATGATCCAATTGTCACCAGCATAAGTACTCTATGTGTAAATGGAAAAAGATGGAAAGGATAACAGGTGTACCATGTATCATTAAACTCCGCAACCAGCTTATCTTACAAGTGTGGGTGAAGTTGTTTTTCCTTGGACAGGTCTTGTTGGCTGTGCGCTTGGCTTCTGGTTCTAGAGATACCAAAGGTGAATTCAATCCCTAAATATAGAAAATACATTATGAGTAAAACTGGAAGCCTTTTAGCTAATGATTAATTGAGGCAAGTATTTGGCAGACTTCATTGTAAGGAGTGCAGGATTTAGTGTCAGGCTGGATTAAAGAAGGTCACACTAAGCCCTCAAAGATAGTCCCATGTCTCATCACTGTGTCCTCTAGTAGTGTCAAATACAGTGCCAATATAATCCTTAGGCTTACTAAATTGTATAGTTAATAATAATAATAATCTTTATTTATAGAGCGCCAACATATTGCGCAGCACTTTACAATTCAGAGGGAACATGAACAGACCATATCAGACATTACATATTGACAAAACTAATTTACAATTCAAACAAGAGGAGTGAGGACCCGCTCACAAGAGCTTACAATATATGAGGAAATAGGGGGGACACAAGAGGTAAAAAGTGCTTGTTTAGTACAATGGTCCAGCCATCTTTTATACATATAGGGTGGCAGTGGCGGATTATCATATGGGCGGTTCGGGCGGCCGCCCGGGGCCCGAGGCTCCCAGGGGGCCCATGGCAGCCCGAACCACACATCATTTTAAAAATGACTTAAGGACTCACGGCGTGGTAGCGCCGCTAATGGCCGTTGAGAGGGAGGGAGGGAGAGAGAGGGAGGGGCGGGCGGACTGCAACAGAATGCATCCGCCAGCGCAGTGCTGATGAGAAGGAGGGGGATGGATAGCAATAGCTGGATTGGACTAGCAGACGTGCGTCTGCTAGTCGTGGTAGAACATTCCCCTGCAAGGCCAGTGAGGAACAGACGAGAAGGGCGGTGGTCGAGCGACGAGGAAGAAGGTAAGTCTTCATGTTCGTCTCCTGCCAGCCTGCCACAAGCAACAATGGCAGACGCTAAAGGGGGATAGATTATACAGCAAGGGGGGGGGGTGAGATTTCCATCTAAGTGACTCCAGAGGACTCCATGAAGGGGGAATGACCCCCCCATCCCATCCCCCATAGAGCCCTCAGTATTTCAGTATTTATTATACAGCAGGGGGGCTGAGCGTGTACCTCACTGCAGAGGACTCTATGGAGGGACAATAATTTCCCCCCATAGACACTCAGCAGTCAGTTACACGCTCAACCCCACCTGCTGTATAATAAATACTGAAATACTGAGGGCTCTATGGGGGATGGGGGGATTATTCCCCCCTTCATAGAGTCCTCTGGAGTCACTTAGATGGTTAGACCCCCCCATTCAGTATAATCCCCCCTTCCCATAGAGCCCTCACTAGTTACTAATATATTGCAAGGGGAAGTCAAATTGTCTGACTGCTGGGGGCTCTATAGGGAGGTCTGAGCAGCGGGCACTATGGGGGGGCTATCCCTCTCACAGAGATGTCAGAATCCGACACTCAAACCTCCCTATAGAGTCCCCAGCAGTCAGTGAGACAACCTCACCTCCCCTTGCAATATAATCCCCCCCATACAGCCCTCAGTTTTCCCATAAGGGAAATGTATGACAAATCCACCTGTTTTTGCTCTCGCTGCCTCCTGGCCACAACCTGATTACATGGTCGGGAGTTACGAAAACAGCGTTGCTTGCTGAGCTACGCTGTTTCCGTAAGTCCCATAAAACTGAACGAAAGTTCCGGAAGCAGCGCCGCTCGCAGACTCCCACCAATCACTAAAACTAGGGGCAGAAGCACTCGTCTGAGCGCTGAGACGCTTGGTTTCTGTTTCCGGAAAGCCGAGCAGTTTGTGTACGGGCTCATAGAAAGTCAATGAGCCGTACACCGCTACTTTCGCTTTCCGGAAAAAGCCAAACAGAAACGAAGTGGCTCAGCACTCGCAGGAGTTCTTCTGCCTCTTAGTTTTAGCGATCGGTGGGGTTCTCAGCCCCCGGACCGCCACCCATCAAAAGTTCTAACATGTCACTATGACATGTCAGAAGTTTGTTGATCATTTACTTACCCTTTAAAAAGAGGTGTTACAATTTGTTTTTATTTGATGTGTTAAAGGCTATGTAAACCTTTCAAAAAGTTTTTTTTTGTTTGGTGCAACCTTTCTAAATACTTATTAACAATTATTTTTACTTTATGAGATACAGCTGCTTTATATCCTGAATACAGAGCAGCTGTATCTAGTGCTAAAACCTGTATCCGTCAGGTCAGTGGCACTGACTGGTACAGTGTCAGCGGGTTGGGAGGGGGAGGGGTTGAATTGCATGTGAGGGGGAAGGGGGCGGGCCCAAGTTGTGTTAACAGCCCAGGGCCCATGGTACACTTAATCCGCCACTGTGGGGTGGTACACATAAGGCTACATGAGCCGGTAACCAGCCAGTATCCGTGTATGACAGATGTAAAGTGCATTAGCGTGTGGGGGATACTGCTGAACGAAGGGGCCTCATTACTAATGTAAAAGGGGGCCAGGGAAAGGAGTTAGATTAGGGAATATTATAGTTCTGTCTAAAAAGATGTGTTTTCAGGGCACATTTAAAACTCTGGATGTTGGGAATGAATCTGTTTGTCTGTGGTAGCGCATTCCAGAGGACTGGTGCAGCATGAGAAAAATCTTGGAGACGGGAGTGGGAGGTTCGGATTATGGCGGATGTTAATCTATATAGTTTATTATAAAAATGTGTGATTTGGCTTTTAAAGAGTATAAAATTCATCAAACATCTCAGAAACAATATTTATTAACATAAAGTCTACATAATAACCTGTCAAGGTTTAGCCATATTTGTTAAACCTGAACTTTAATAATAAAATAATTTTCTCTAAGGCCTCATGCACACGACCGTAGTGTTTTTCTGGTCCGCAAATTCCAGGACCGTGTTCCGTGAAATGTCATCCGCAGTTCATCCGTATGTCCTCCGCAGTTCATCCGTATGTAATCCGCAAAATGCGGATGAAAAAAAAAAAGCCTAGGTAAAACATGATGACGACAGAACTCATTCCCGGTCGTCGCCTAGCAACACTTCCGCAAATCCGCAAAACTGCGGATGACACACGGAGGTGTATCCGCAATTTCCACGGGCCCATTGACTTCTATTGGCATGTCCGCACCGCATTTGCGGCCCATAATAAGACATGTCCGGAGTTTCTGCGGCACGGATGTGCGGACATGCGGAGAGCCGTGAAAACACGGATAGTGGGTATGGCCACATAGAAATGAATGGGTCCGCAATTAACCCGTGGATTTGCGGTTGAATTGCGGACGCAAAAACACGGTCGTGTGCATGAGGCCTAAGACTTTATAAAAACATAAGGCTCAATGTTTTTTTAATCCATTATAATTTTTTGGGTATTAACGTGCTGGTTCTTTTATGGGTTTTATCTTTGGGATAGTGTGCTTCTATATATTTAATAACTTGTAACCTAAAAAAGATAAAAAACTCAACCTGATCTACTGCTATTTCAGTCTGATTTACATGATATTTTATTACTTTATACATCCGTTCCGTTCAATAAAAGAGAAATGCGTGCTGCTTTCTTGTCAGGGGCATAGCTAAAGGCTCATAGGCCCTGGTGCAAGAATTCAGCTTGGCCCCCCTACCCATCCCCAACACACCAGACCCCTGCGCAAGCCTATGCCCAGCTGCCTTGCCCGACAGACCCCATGAATGCCACCACACAGTATAATGCCCCCCATAGCTGCCCCCACACAGTATAATGCCCCCATAGCTGACCACCACAGTATAATGCATAATAATCATAGTTATAATAAAATGTTTATCATCACCATCTGCATCACCAACAAAGAAATATATATAAACGTCTTTAATAATACAAATAGTATTCATGCCCCACTGGTATTTTTGTCATTTACAGTAAGTTGGTAACAAGAGTCATAAATAAGAATAGCTATCCCTCCCTCCCCTAAGAAATACCTACAGTAAAGAGATACATTTAGTTCCTAGTCCTGAATTTGGAAATGCATTTGTTTAAATTCCATGGAACAGTAACTACTGAAATGAATTAAAGGGATTTTCCAGTCCCTAAAAATTGATGGCCTATCCCCAGGATAGGTCATCAATAGCTGATTGCTTGGGGTCCGACTCCCGGGACCCTCTCCGATCAGCTGTTTTGAAGGGGGTGAAGTGCTCGTACGAGCGCTGCTTCCCCTTCATTTCTACTTGCTCATTGTAAATCGTCGACACAGATGTAGCAACGATTCACAGTATTGCAGCCGCCTTCTCCCATTCACTAGAATAGAACTGATCTTTAGTTGCATCAATTTTTGCGAGAAAATCTGCCATGTATGAATCCACCCTATGTAAAATATTGTAGCAACTGGTCTTACTTCTGAAATGTATAACAACATTTGTTGGTCTACACAATACTGTTTAGAAAGATACATATACAGTGTTAAAAGAGGTCTTAGATGGTGCTCACACATTTCAGACCCATTTGGTCCTTATTCTTAGTCATATATGGTATCTGTACCACAGCTATCTATTGGCGCTTACTTGTCTCTGGCATGAACCAGCCTTCATGCAGTCTAGCTATATTGGTTTTGATAACAGTGCATGGAAATTGTCTATTTTGCATATATTTCTTCTCAGGCTAGGAAGGAAATGATTTTCTTTTATGTCTATTCATATAATAATGATTATTCATTTTTACTAATTAACCATTTCTCTTCTCTTCTTTCCCTCCACATCACCTCATCCTGTTTGTCCAGTGTTGATTGAAGCCTAATGTTTCACTTGCCCTGACTCCTCACTCCTGAAGCAACAAGCCACCTCCAGACCCTGTAACAGCATGGCTATCTCCTCACGCCTTGCACTGTGGGAACAGAAGGAAAGTCTCACTTCTCTAGCACAAAACCCATTACTGCTGGGTTCACACAATGCATTTTGTTGCGTTTTTAGCATGCATTTTTTTTTTTTGGGCAGATAAACTCCCATGTCTCTCAATGGGAGTTTTATTAACCAAAACAACAAAAAAAAGCATGCTAAAAACGTAATAAAAATGTACAGCGTGAACCCAGCCGTAACCTGCATGTTTTATATTATTACATGATCATATAAGGAAAAGCCTATGAGTAATCTTTGTAATGTGAGCACCAATTTACCTTCCTAACCCTAAAGTTATGTAATACTTCCCATAACCTGCCCAGAATTGAAAGTAATAAAACAGATATAGTTGATGATGAACATCAGTGATTCTCTATTTTCTCAAATTTATACCAGTCATAAATGCAATTTAATCAAAAGAAATACCATGCATCCAAAACACGGGTAAGGGCCTGTTCACATCAGCGTTCGGTTTCCGTTGATGGGTTCCGTCAGAACTTTCCGTCGGATGAACCCATCAACAGAAAGGCAAATGGAAACCATAGCTTCCATTTGCATTACCATTGATTTCAATAGTTGTGCTTCCGTTGCCAATGGTTTCCTTTTGTCGACTGCGCTATTAATTCCATTAAAAAAACCGGAAACTTTAAGAAATGGAGACAAATGGAAACCATTAGCAATGGAAGCATTACCATTGAAATCAATGGTAATGCAAACGGAAGCTATGGTTTCCATTTGGCTTTCAGTTGATGGGTCCCTACGGCGTAAAGGTCTGATGAAACCCATCAACGGAAATCGAACACTGATGTGAACAGACGCTAAAGCAATAGATAGATATGGATATGATAGATAGATAGGCAATTTCCAAAAGGAATAGGCAGCACTTTAAAGTGATTTAAGTGAAAAAAGTAATGTTTTTTATTCAGATAAAAATGCTGAGTTTCAGCCCACATCTTGGGCCTTTCTCAAGCAATACAATAATGTGTTTAGCAAGGTTTAAATAGGGAACCTAATGCAATGATTACATTCAATTATCATAAAGAGCAAAAAAAAGGTTTGCGATGTAGCATATTTCATAATATATAGTACACTCATCAAAAAGGCAAAAAAGTGACAAGTGCAATAAAGTTACAGCGCATGATACTATATATATATATAAGACAACCGATACAGTTTACAAATGAATACAATTAGTTAATCAATATGTGACACTCACATTTGTTTCCATCCATGACTCCCCATCAAGGATCCATACACCACCTACTATTTTTGATGAGTGTACTATATATTATGAAATATGCTACATTGTAACACTTTTTTTGCTCTTAATGATAATTCAATGTAATCACTTGATTGCATTACGTTACCTATTTAAACCTTGCTAAACACATTATTGTATTGCTTATGAAAAGCCTAAGATGGGGGCTGAAACATCGCTTTTTTATGGGTGAACAAAAAACACTACTTTTTTCACTTGATTTATTTTGGAGTGCTGCGTATTCCTTTTGAAAATTGCCTGTCTTAAAATGGCTGGAGGTCGAGGCCATGAGGCGTGCACCCAAGCATATATATGGTGCTGCTCAGAATGAGCGCTATGTTAAAGGGGTTATTCGGGAATTAATCCTTAGGATAGGCCATCAATATTAATACCTTGCACAGCTGCTACAAAAGTAACGGTATGCGCAAGTATGAACAGAGATTAAATCAATGTAAGCAATAAAGAGGCTGCAGAACTCGTCCGAGCGCCACGGCCTCTTCAAACACCTGATCGGTCGGGTGCCAAAAGTCGGACCCCCACCGATCTAACATTGATGGCCTATCCTACGAATCCTTGATAACCCCTTTACTTGCATACTTCATAATAATGGCTAAACAGTCTTTCAATCTAATGGGACATCATAGAAATTGGCTATAGCCTGTCATATACATTACATAACTGTCGAACCAATAGCTATTTATCCTGACACCTCAATAAATGTGCACACTTGCCTCTGCCAAGTGTCAAGCGTGCATCTTTATTTCAATGGGGCAAAGGGTAATAAGTCGCTGCCAGACATTCTTTCAGGTGAACAAAGAGTTGGGCATGTTGAATTTCAACACGTGCGATCCTTCTTTTCCTTGATCTCTGTCATCGAAGGATGGTCAGCCTGACCCTATACACATTAGAATGTCAGCAGACCTCACTTAATTGGTGGTTTCTGATTAATTTAATGTGTATGGCCAGCTTAAAACTTTCCTTTCATCATGCTGTTATGTATGTCATGATGTTCCAAAGTAAAGGCCTTTTCGTTCGTACGATCATTGCCCAGTGTAAACATGTCTGCCGATCAAGCGAGTAAACGTTTGCTTGTCATTTATCACATTTTTTATACGGGCATAAAATTAAATGTTTGTCAGCAGAAGATCCCCTCATGCAAACAGGGAATTTGCTGCAAACAACAATCATTGCTATGTGAAAATGAAAATAAAGGGGTGCAATCGACTTTCTATATCATCGATCAGCACTCATTACGGGCATTATCTGCTGCTCATTGCATGTTGTATTCATGCATTTGTGTGAGCCATCAGTTATTTTATAGACAGATATCCCATCATGCATTGCATTTATACTTTTTTTTACGGAAATAGATCAAGGAAGAAGACAAGGGCCCAGCACCTACATCTCCTCCACCTCTCTTTTCAGTCATTCCTGGTGGGTTCATCAAACAGCTTGTTCGGGAAACGGAAAAAGAAGCAAAGGAAAAAGTAAAAGAGCTGAAGGAGAAGACAGTAAGTATAATAGATAGGTAACGCCAATAGGCGAGGCAACGAAACAGTACAAAATAATAGTCAGTCGTAATGCAGCGTTCGTAGCACTTTAGGAGTTGCACTTCAAGAGTTGTACTTCAAGGAGTTGTAGTGTAGCAAGCTGGAATCAGGAATAGCTGTAACTGGGTTGGCGCAGGCTAACCTGGGTCAGTGGGGTTTAAATAATCACCTGGTCTGCACCCTGAACCTCCGCAAGGGGGTATGGACTTTGGTGCAAGGGAATTCCCAGGTTGTGGTCCCCAGTATAGTCCCCAAATGATGGCTGGGCTGCAGGTGAGGAGTACAGTGGAGATAGGGATAAGCCGTGGTCTGTACACAGGAGCGGAAGACCAGCAGTAATGAAACAAATGCAGAGTTCGGCACAAAGGAGAACAATCATGGTTAAAGGGGTTGACCGGTGAAATAAAATTCACTTCAGTGTAATAAAATTGTAATATTGTGCACCCCCGATATGAATGTGATGGCATTATGCAGTGCTAAGAAGTGTAAGAAATGAAGGGCAAGCAGCGCTTTGTTGAAATGCCACAACCCCTTCAATCAGCTGATTGGCAGGGGGGCCAAGAATCGGACCCCTCACTGATGAGATATTGATGATCTATTCTGAGTATAGGCCATCAATTTTATTTTATTGGACAACCCCTTTAAGGATAGGGAAACTGGATTACTGGCAAGCCAGAATAATGAGACACATGAAATACAAAGCTGTGGGTAAATAAAGGGCAACAAATACTGTGATTGGCTACATAGCACGTGCAATACATAACTAATCATCAATAGCAGCAAACCCATGGCTGGGACAAAGCTAGAAGAAGTAAAGCTCTCTGTAGCAGAGTGCTCAAAACTGCAAAGCAAGACTGGAGATTCCAGATTTCAAGTCCAGGAAGTTCAGCTCCTGACAATATATCACTTGGTCTTTCATGCACATCTTGGATTGCTGCAGTATAATGTGCATAGGTAAGTTTTTTAGCAAGTGTATATACCTAAATTATTTAAGAATTCCTGATACTAGTACTAAAGAACAATAAAGTGGTTTCCTAGGTGAGTCATCAAGCCATACCCACCTGCTGAGTTATTATGAGGATGTAAATGATTACTTGTAATGCCATTTATTGAATTTTGCTTAATCATTTTGTGCGGTCCTACCAAACACAATAAAATTAAAGATGCCAGCTGTATTGTAAAGGGAAAACATATGTCTATACAAAGTAGAGTGTTCAGAATACTATAAATGAACAACGCATTATAAAGAGGTCCCCGATAAATTGATTGAAATAACATTGTAATCCCCAAATACTGGAACAATTTACATATCTAAGGCCACCTAAGATACAAACCTATCACAAGAATGTAGGCTGATCCTTATTTTACATATCTTAAAATTGACCTGATACTTTTTAAACTGTGTATTTTTCTTACGTGATATTCAATTAAATGTATTATTTGAAAAAATTCACCCCTAAAATAGACAAATTATTTTTGAATGAGCCAAGAGGGATGGGAGAGGGGTAACAAGAAAGGATGACAAGATAGAATCTCTCTCGCGAACAGGAGTTTTGTGTTTTGAACCTGCTTTTCTTTTATAGCTCTCCACTTTGTGCTTTGATGTTATGTTTATCTTTTTCGCAATATTCTTCTTTGCTCTGATTATTATCATATTCTATTATGATATTACTATATTTATAGTTAATACAAATTATTACTTATAGGTGAAGCAAGATCTGCCACCAGATAATTCTAAGGTAAGAAATATTAAGGTTAATATTGTTGTTGTGTGATGTACCTTTGAAGCCAGTAGATTGATTAAAGTTAAATATAATAATAATTACTATTGTTAGAATTCTAATAATATTGAAACACATATACATTTGATTGTGTGTCACTTTGAAATTCAGCGCTTGCTGTCCTTTATGTGATTTAGGGCCCCGTGCGGAGGCAGTGGGCCACCCTGCCAAGAACTGCATGGCAAAACCGCATGCGGTTTTACCGTGAATTGCCATGGTTTTGCAATGTAGTTTTTGAGACCCTGTGCTTCACCAAACCACATGGCATACTACCATCAAACAGATGCCACATTAATGGACACCCTCATGGCTCCACTGATAATTCACAGAGAGCCTTAGTGTTAATTGCTAATTATCTTTAATTAGCACCTGGTGTCATGTTCGGCTTTGTTCACACGTTGCAGTAGTGTGTCCCGTTATTTTACAGCAAACTGCAATGCGGTTATTGCCTGTGTTGCTTTGAAGGTGAAACACTATTAAAACTGCTCTTGACCACGCGTCACACTACCGCAACAGGTGAACACAGCGTAAGAGTTACTCATGATACAGAATATAATGAATTTGGGAATATTAGGTTTGGGAATATTAATTGCAAAAATTGAACTTTATCTTCTCGGAAATAAGAATGATACCTTATATGTTATTAAATCTTTAATATGATCATGAGTTTAGTGAATAATAATAACAATAAAATTATATTAGGATAATTAGATCCTAGTGATCTGATGAAGTAGAGCAGACAGCTATGAACGGTGAACTGAAGTTCTAGTCCTGAGACAACAGCTGCCATTAGCTATAGAAGGTCAACAGACACCACCTGTCCTTCCAGATACACTGACTGATGTTCCCAAGACCAAATCACAAACATCTATTTGTCAACAGCTACACAGTATATCTGTGGACATTAGATATAAATCTCCGATCAGTATTACTCCCAAGTGTTATAAAGTATCTGGATCTCGTTTTATGTAGTAGATGGAAATAGTTATTAATAGATTTAAAGGGGTGTCTCATGACAGTCATTTATGGCTTATCTATGGTACATGATATGCCATAAATGTCTCTTAGACCCAGACCTTTCTACCAAACGACTGTTCGCTGCATCTAGGTGGAGAATCAGTGCAGAGGAGGACCGAATTTCGGAAACTGCTACAGCTTCCTGAGCTACGCTGTTTTCGGAACTCCCATTCATTTCTATAGGAGTTATGGAAACAGCATAGCTCAAAAAGCTCAGCTGTTTCCAGAATACCGTTTACTGATTATCCATCTGGATGCGGCAGCCAGTGGCCGCCTCATCAAGTGAAAAGGGGCCGGGGACCGCCTTTCAGGAGATAAGTGCAGGTCTCAGACCTGCATCCATGAGACATTTATGGCATATCCTGTGGTATAGAGATATTACAGGAATATTCAATTATGACAACAAATATATGGAATTATTAAAGCCACAAAATTAAGGCTCTGTTCACACTGGTATGATGACTCCATTCCAGCAGGTTACCATTGACCTTGATGGACAGAATAATTCGCTGTGCTATTCTATCCTGTAAAAAAAGAAACAGAAAATGCTGACTGACCTATTATAATTCAATGGGATCCTTTACAAATTAAATCAAAAGAGTCTGTCATATTCATCATAGATCCTTTATAAAAGGAACCCATGATGCCTGTGTGAACAGAGCCTTATTGATCCTCATATTGACTGCAAGAAGATCTACCCACAAAACAGACAGTGGTGAAAATGTATTAATTATGTCCTAAATTTAGGCAGGATAAAACTAAATCAGACAGCTAGAAACTGTACCAAATGTCTAACAATGGTGCACATTGTATGATAAATTTGGCATATTTTGCTAAACATGTTAGACACTTTTCTTTTTCTTATGCCACCTCTTGGCTAGCATACTGTACTTTACATCAATATTTTGCACCTCAAAAATGGCGTTCACCCTTATTAAATCTGGTGCATTTTCCTACTGTTCTTAACCATTCCCTTTTCTCTAGTCCCTTCTGAAAAGAAAAAAAAAAACTGAGAAAGTGCAAAAAGTGTCTAAAATACATAAATGGAAACTGTCATGTACGTAATTTTTTGGCATAATTTGTGCACAATTCTGGCGTATTTTGCTTAGTAAGTCTCCCCCAGTGTTTGTATAATTTCCTCTATTTGTGCACATAACCAAACAAATGCGCCCTAGGCTGTCCTGAGATCTCAGGCTGTCCTGAGATAATCAGTGTTAGGGTATGTTATAGGTATGCCCTAAAAGTTGCCTGCGCACAGGCTATAAATGAAAAAGTTATGCAAATCTCTGACTTTGTTGAGGCAAAAAAAAAATAAAATAAATACATTGCGTCCTTAGGTTCAAAATTAGCTGCATACTTAAGGGTCTAATATTTGGACATTAATATGGCAGGAGGTCAGACATTGGGCAAAAATTGGTCATTATATACCATAAATAATCCTGGTCTCGTTTTTAAAGCAGCTTTCCTAATGGCTTGCTACTCAATAATCCATCTCCTCCGATCATCCAAATCGAGGATGGGTATGTAGGAATATACATATATATATGTAAGGATATTAGAATCAAGTGTGCACAGTTTAGATAAAACACCTTGATATATTTTCACTTCAGTCAGTGCTAACTAAAAAAAAGCCACTGAAATAGATGGAAGGAGCCTTAGGCCCTGTTCACACGGAGTTTTTTGCAGGAGGAAAATTCCTCCTGTAAAAACTGACCCTGGAGGTTTTCATGTTTGATGTGGTTTTTGACGTGGTTTTTGACGTGGTTTTTGAGGCGGTTTTCCAGGCGGTTTTTCAAGCTGTTTTTGCCGAGGTTTTCACACGCATGAGGCTGGGTTCACACAACCATGTTACGTCCATAATGTACGGAACGTATTTCGGCCGGAAGACCCGGACCGAAGACAGTGCAGGGAGCCGGGCTCCTAGCATCATAGTGATGTACGACACTAGGAGTCCCTGCCTCTGCGTGGAACTACTGTCCCGTACTGTAATCATGATTACAGTACGGGACAGTTGTCCTGCAGCGAGGCAGGGACTCCTAGCGTCGTACATCACTATGATGCTAGGAGCCCGGCTCCCTGCACTGTCTTCGGTCCGGGTCTTCCGGCTGAAATACGTTCCGTACATTACAGACGTAACATGGTCGTGTGAACCCAGCCTGACAGCCTTCTGTCAACGGATCTGTCACCATTGAAATGAATGGTGATGCAAACGGAACTTACTTCACACTTGCCTTTCCGTTGAGGGGTTCCCCTGACTGAAAGCACCGACGGAACCCCTGAGCAGAAACCACGCTGATGTGAACAGGCCCACATTAAAAAAAACATTGTTTTCTGTTTGCATCATCATTGACTTCAATGCTGATGGATCCGTTGCTAATGGGATTCCCTACACTGCGGTATTGGTTCAGTCGAAACGACAGAACCCTTTGCACAACGGGGACAAACAGAAACCATTAGCAACGGATCTGTCACCACTTCACACTTGCCTTTCCGTTGAGGGGTTCCCCTGACTGAAAGCACCGACGGAACCCCTCAGCGGAAACCACGCTGATGTGAACAGGCCCACATTAAAAAAAAAAAAGTATACTTACTTCTTGAATCAATTTCCCAACATCAATGTCCATTCGGTGGTACACCTCTGCTGTCGTCATTTCTGTTCCTGAAATGTTAAAAAAAAATAAAAAAGAGATGACATCCATGAACAACTGCATAACAAAATTAAAAAATTAAAAATAAAAAAATTGAAAAAAAAAATCTAAAAAAAAAATCTAAAAAAAAAATCAGAAAAAAAAATTAAAAAAAAAATTCTAAAAAAAAAAATGCACAGCTCCATACATGTATAGCATGTATGGAACATAGGAGCAAGTGCACTTACTTGTATTTGGATGCAGGACTTCGGTTTTCTGTATCCCTGAGTTCTGTCCACGATGTTTTTCAGCCTCCACGAGCAGACAGGAAATGACAGCCCCTTTCTGGGCTGGACTAGCAGCAGGAGACTGCAAGAAACTCCTCCAAAACTCTCGGCAATATACTCGTCAGAAAACACCTCACTAGTTCGAGGTGTTTTTTGACGTGTCCCCATTGCTTTCAATGCGGTTTTGGATGCGGAAACCGCATCAAGAAGGGTCATGTCCCTTCTTTTTGCCGCGAGGCGTTTTTTTTACTCGCGGTAAAAAAACGCCTCCGTCTCCCATTGAAATCAATGGGAGTCATTTTGGGTCGTTTTTGGCGCGTTTTCCGACGCGTTTTCCGCGTCAAAAAACGTGTCAAAAAACTCCGTGTGAACAGGGCCTTAGGCAAATTGTTTGTTTATTTTCAGTTCACTTATTTTTATTATTTCTTTAGTCTCCTGGAAAATTGAACAATTCACTTGTTCAGCAATTTGTGTATAAGGATGAAAATATTCTCACTGTAGGAGAAGAAATGGCAGATACAAATAATGTCTACATGAATGGACTTAATGGGGACAAACACCCGGGAAAAGCAGAAGCCCTAGAAAAAGAAGAAGCCCCAGAAAATGCAAGCAGAAGAGCCATAAATGTGAAGCCTGTTAAGAGCCCTACAAAGAGACAGAGCACGCCCGAACCCAAGAATGTCAACAAAAGTGAGTCCACCATCAATAAAGCCAATGAACTGACTGAGAGCATGCCACCGGTGCCTGTAGAAGAGGATAAGGTACTGCCAGCAGCAGTAGAGGACATACAAATATATAATACAGTCAATGCTAGCACGGAAAGCCAGGTTGGGCATGAGCAAGCTCCACAGGAACATGTTGAAGCAAAGCATGACAAGCTTGAAGGAGATACAATTCAGAGAGAAAACCAAGATAATGATGTGCCAGCTCGAAGTACTAAAGAACAGCCCACTATTCCAGAGAAGGTAATCCATGCTTCATTAGCAATGTCAAGGATTTCAAATTGATTCATTGAGAATTGTTGCTAAATTTGTTACTAAACTTAAGAGGTCCTAACTGGGCAAACAGTTTCCATATTCCCTCGGCTCTGGAGGACACTTGTATTACATGGTCACTAATTCATCTGAATGGGCACTATGTAATACTCCATTTTCCCTCAAGGGGAAATGTGCAGCTGCGCTCAGCGATCAGTGCTCAGGAGATCGCTGGAGGTTTTGGCAGTTGGGGTGACTGCAATATCAAAAGTGGTAGTGGAGCTGGCAAAATCCCTTTAAACCCTGCCAGAAATGAAAAATATTTAGACCATTAGAGGAATATTTTGATAATTTTTTGTACACTGCAACGTTATGCAGTTTTCTAATATACAATTCCTCATTGTTTTCAAGATCTCTGCTTGCCGTCCCTCAATAGGAACCTTCATTGTTTACTTACAGTGGATAAAATCTATCCTGGTCAAATGATGATCACACAGGTGCGGCGGTCGTTACAGTGCAGTTATTAGAGCTTTATCTTGTAATGGGCCGTGCACCTGTGTGATCAGCACATGACCGGGACAGATTTCCAACCTTTGAAATTGTACCTTAAAAAAAATAAGGAACTGATACAGAAAGTAGATTAGAAAACTGTATAACTTTTTATTATACAATGAAGGGACTTTAATAAAAAACAGAATATTCCTTTTAGAATAGAATTCATCCATGTTTTGTATTGGAAAATGAGCAAACTATCAAAATTTATATCAAAACAACAAAATAATGTTTTAACACAAATACAGATTTATTTTGTACTTACCGGTCTAACGTGTTAGGAATAAAATAAGCAGAATGTATTTTTAGTTCACCAGTTATAGTTTTTTATAACTTCCAATATATTTTACAATTCCATACATTTCAATGTGTATTCATTGATTTCTCCTAACATAGAACATCTTCTGTGGATATGACAAAATACCTTTATTATGTTGCAATAAATTATGCAAAACTGTGCCGTAATATTGAGAAAATAACTTCACATTTTCTTCCTAGAATATACTGATACAGAATGAATATGAAATATATATAAATAACAGAAAAGGTGCTCATCTCATTTTTACTTCTAGAAATGTTATGATCTTCATAAGGATGATAATGTTCTTTATTTCTTTTCCTAGAAAAGTGATAAAAAAGACTCCAACTGAGTAATGCAGACTGAAAACATGGCATTCCAGCCTTTTAATAATGCATCCTTGTATTCAAATTATTGGTTTTACAATATTCCCTGTTATGAATCTACATCTTCTAGAATAAACCCTTATTAGAGCTTTCTCTGTAGGTGCCAGAAGATGTGTGGTACGAGACGGAGCAAGTGTGGTTTGTTCACAAAGATGGCTTCACACTGGGTATGTTTTATTGATTACTTTGTATTTTATTGACTTGTTTTCATCTTGATTGTGTTACGATAGAAGAATATGAAAACCACAACACATCTGGCAAATGTTCTCTCCCATTGGTATTATAATAATAAGGATAATCTGTGTTTATAGAAAATCATTTATTGTGCGCATCTCTAGGTCTGATCAAATCCAGGGGTCGCCAAATAGTTGATGGTGATCTACAGGTGACCATTAGATTGCGGTGACAGTGGCCATTTGTCCTTTAAAATGTCACTACCTTAAGATTCAGCAGATGTGCACTGGGTCTATGTGGAAGCATTATGTGGTGTCAGCACATTGCAACATCTTGCTCCCACTTAGACCCAGGGTGTATCTGCTGAATCTTAAGGTAGACTGGGTATAGGCAGGCAGAGGAGGAGGAACCAAAGGCAGCAAAGGCAATAAAGTACATGAGGACCACCAGAGATTAGATGGGGCATCTGTGGCTGTCACTATTATATTGGGCATCTGTGGCTGTCACTCTTATATTAAGTATCTGTGTCTGTCACCGGAGAGGAGATCACACAGGCTATCAGTGTAGTGATAAGGAAAGAACCCAGACATTCTGCAGGGGGATAGTGAGGGGAAATCACACACTTCTTAGAAAAGATCCCTCATATGAGATCCCTCATAGAATGTAAAAGAAGAAAGCAGTACAAGAAAGAAGTTATGCTGATATATGGGAGCTAGTGAAGACAGCAGCATCCTGGACACACAGACCTCACAACCGCCATGTATTACTGGTAGGGAGAGGCCCACAGGAGAAATTGCATATCATGTGGTGGATAAGGAATGAATAATTTAATGCATAAAGTTTGCAGCCTGAAACTTAATGCAACTTTTTTAATGCAAAGTAACCACCAACTTATATAAAAATAATAATGTCAATTATGTATTTATATATTTTTTGTCCTGTGTGACTACAGCGACAGAACTTAAGCCAGATGTGGGAACACCAGAGTTAGCTGATGGAAAGGTCAGGATACGTATTGATGCTGAAGACAAGACTATAGATGTGGATGAAGAAAATATCCATAGAGTAAGTAAAAAAACCCTGTTTACCTAATGCTGAGTTCCTGACATGTCCTATCTTTATGCACCTAAATGGAAGGGGGTCCGCTGTGCTGGGGGAGAGAATTCTAGCTGGGGTGGCGGAGTATTTAAACTAGGGCTGAGGAGGGAGGTCAATGTAGAAAAAAAAGGGGTAGCCAGGTTAGAGAGGGGTCAGACTATATTGGTGGGGGGAGAAACAGAATGTGGGGAGAGGACTAGACAACAAGATAAGGAGATCCTTTCGTTGCAAAACATCAGTGTAAATAAAAAGGACCGATTAATGTCAAATCACATTTCTGATAATAAAAGTGAAAAACTGACAGGCAAGTTAAAGTGTATGTTCACAAATGCCAGAAGTCTAGCAAGCAAAATGGGGGAGCTGGAGGCCTTGATACTGGAAGAAAATATAGATATAGTTGGTGTTGCTGAAACATGGCTGGACTCTTCACATGACTGGGCTGTAAATCTACAGGGTTTTACACTTTTTCGTAAAGACAGGACAAATAGGAAAGGTGGTGGTGTATGTCTGTATGTGAGAAGTGATATGAAGGCGAGTGTGAAAGAGACAATAGTGGGTGAAGACTGTGAGGAGGTTGAAACCTTGTGGGTGGAACTAGAAAAAGAGGTAAACACTGAAAAAATTACTTTTGGTGTAATCTATAGACCCCCCAATATAACTGAGGAGATGGAAGGTCAGCTATATAAACAGATGGAGCGGGCTGCACAGGCGGGTACTGTAGTGATAATGGGAGATTTTAATTTCCGGGATATTAATTGGTGTCATGGTTCGGCTTCAACTGCAAAGGGGAGACATTTCCTCAACCTGTTGCAGGAAAATTTTATGGGCCAGTTTGTGGAAAACCCGACTAGAGGTGAAGCTCTGTTGGATCTGGTCATTTCTAATAATGCAGATCTTGTTGGGAATGTCAATGTTCGTGAAAACCTCGGTAACAGTGATCATAATATAGTTACATTTTACCTATACTGTAAAAAACAAACGCAGGCTGGGAGGGCAAAAACATTTAATTTTAAGAAAGCCAATTTCCCCAGGATGAGGGCTGCAATTCAGGATATAGACTGGGAAGAACTAATGTCAAATAATGGAACAAATGATAAATGGGAGATTTTCAAATCTACTTTGAGTTATTATAGTGCAAAATTTATTCCTACAGGTAATAAGTATAAACGACTCAAATTAAACCCCACATGGCTTACACCTTCTGTGAAAGGGGCAATACATGACAAAAAAAGGGCATTTAAAAAATACAAATCTGAGGGTACAGCTGTAGCCTTTGTAAAATATAAAGAGCTTAATAAAATCTGTAAAAATGTAATAAAATTAGCAAAAATACAAAATGAAAGGCAGGTGGCCAAGGATAGTAAAACAAATCCTAAAAAATTCTTCAAGCATATAAATGCAAAAAAGCCAAGGTCTGAACATGTAGGACCCCTAGATAATGGTAATGGGGAGTTGATCACAGGGGATCAAGAGAAGGCAGAGTTACTAAATGGGTTCTTTAGCTCTGTATATACAACAGAAGAAAGAGCAGCTGATGTAGCCGGTGCCAGTGCTGTTAATCTATCAGTTGATATACTGAATTGGATGAATGTAGAGATGGTCCAAGCTAAATTAAATAAAATAAATGTGCACAAGGCTCCGG
Organism: Rhinoderma darwinii; assembly: GCF_050947455.1. NCBI lineage: Eukaryota > Metazoa > Chordata > Amphibia > Anura > Rhinodermatidae > Rhinoderma > Rhinoderma darwinii. Next base: position 432,864,794 of record NC_134687.1, read on the forward strand.
GACCAGATGGGTTACACCCTAGAATTCTTAAAGAGCTTAGTTCAGTTATTTCTGTCCCCCTTTTCATAATATTCAGAGAATCTCTAGTGACTGGTATAGTGCCAAGGGACTGGCGCAGGGCAAATGTGGTGCCTATTTTCAAAAAGGGCTCTAGGTCTTCCCCGGGTAATTATAGACCAGTAAGCTTAACATCCATCGTGGGGAAAATGTTTGAGGGGCTATTGAGGGACTATATACAGGATTATGTGACAATAAATAGCATTATAAGTGACAGCCAGCACGGTTTTACTAAGGACAGAAGTTGTCAAACTAACCTAATCTGTTTTTATGAAGAGGTGAGCAGAAGTCTAGACAGAGGGGCCGCTGTGGATTTAGTGTTTTTAGACTTTGCAAAGGCATTTGACACTGTCCCCCATAGACGCCTAATGGGTAAATTAAGGACTATAGGTTTAGAAAATATAGTTTGTAATTGGATTGAGAATTGGCTCAAGGACCGTATCCAGAGGGTTGTGGTCAATGATTCCTTCTCTGAATGGTCCCCGGTTATAAGTGGTGTACCCCAGGGTTCAGTGCTGGGACCACTATTATTCAACTTATTTATTAATGATATAGAGGAAGGGATTAATAGCACTATTTCTATTTTTGCAGATGACACCAAGCTATGTAATATAGTTCAGACTATGGAAGATGTTCATGAATTACAGGCAGATTTAAACAAACTAAGTGTTTGGGCGTCCACTTGGCAAATGAAGTTTAATGTAGATAAATGTAAAGTTATGCATCTTGGTAACAACAACCTGCATGCATCATATGTCCTAGGGGGCGCTACACTGGCGGATTCACTTGTTGAGAAGGATCTGGGTGTACTTGTAAATCATAAACTCAATAACAGCATGCAGTGTCAATCAGCTGCTTCAAAGGCCAGCAGGATATTGTCGTGTATTAAAAGAGGCATGGACTCGCGGGACAGGGATGTAATAATGCCACTTTACAAAGCATTAGTGAGGCCTCATCTAGAATATGCAGTTCAGTTCTGGGCTCCAGTTCATAGAAAGGATGCCCTGGAGTTGGAAAAAATACAAAGAAGAGCAACGAAGCTAATAAGGGGCATGGAGAATTTAAGTTATGAGGAAAGATTGAAAGAATTAAACCTATTTAGCCTTGAAAAAAGAAGACTAAGGGGGGACATGATTAACTTATATAAATATATTAATGGCACATACAAAAAATATGGTGAAATCCTGTTCCTTGTAAAACCCCCTCAAAAAACAAGGGGGCACTCCCTCCGTCTGGAGAAAAAAAGGTTCAAGCTGCAGAGGCGACAAGGCTTCTTTACAGTGAGAACTGTGAATTTATGGAATAGCCTACCGCAGGAGCTGGTCACAGCAGGGACAGTAGATGGCTTTAAAAAAGGGTTAGATAATTTCCTAGAACAAAAAAATATTAGCTCCTATGTGTAGAAATTTTTCCTTCCCTTTTCCCTTCCCTTGGTTGAACTTGATGGACATGTGTCTTTTTTCAGCCGTACTAACTATGTAACTATGTAACTATGTGTTATGCTACATATTACCCTTCTTTTTTACTTCCAAATTAGTTTTATGAGTCTCATTAGTCTTATTAGTTTTATTAGTCTTTTGACACAATTTCAGATATTATCACAAAATGGCTATAGACAGGGGCAAAACTAGTATCAACTTGGCCTTCTTCCCCTATATAATGCTCTAATTTTAGGTAAAATGCAGGATCACAGAGTCATTTTCTATATTTTATATTAAAGGGGTTCTCCAGGATTTACAGTGAAGGAAATAAGTATTTGATCCCTTGCTGATTTTGTAAGTTTGCCCACTGTCAAAAACATGAACAGTCTAGAATTTTTAGGCTAGGTTAATTTTACCAGTGAGAGATAGATTATATTTAAAAAAAAACAGAAAATCACATAGTCAAAATTATATATATTTATTTGCATTGTGCACAGAGAAATAAGTATTTAATCCCTTTGGCAAACAAGACTTAATACTTGGTGGCAAAACCCTTGTTGGCAAGCACAGCAGTCAGATGTTTTTTTGTAGTTGATGATGAGGTTTGCACACATGTTAGATGGAATTTTGGCCCACTCCTCTTTGCAGATCATCTGTAAATCATAAAGATTTCGAGGCTGTCGCTTGGCAACTCGGATCTTCAGCTCCCTCCATAAGTTTTCGATGGGATTAAGGTCTGGAGACTGGCTAGGCCACTCCATGCCCTTAATGTGCTTCTTTTTGAGCCACTCCTTTGTTGCCTTGGCTGTATGTTTCGGGTCATTGTCGTGCTGGAAGACCCAGCCACGAGCCATTTTTAATGTCCTGGTGGAGGGAAGGAGGTTGTCACTCAGGATTTGACGGTACATGGCTCCATCCATTCTCCCATTGTTGCGGTGAAGTAGTCCTGTGCCCTTAGCAGAGAAACATCCCCAAAACATAATGTTTCCACCTCCATGCTTGACAGTGGGGACGGTGTTCTTTGGGTCATAGGCAGCATTTCTCTTCCTCCAAACACGGCGAGTTGAGTTAATGCCAAAGAGCTAAATTTTAGTCTCATCTGACCACAGCACCATCTCCCAATCACTCTGAAAATCATCCAGATGTTCATTTGCAAACTTCAGACGGGCCTGTACATGTGCCTTCTTGAGCAGGGGGACCTTGCGGGCACTGCAGGATTTTAATCCATTACGGCGTAATGTGTTACCAATGGTTTTCTTGGTGACTGTGGTCCCAGCTGCCTTGAGATCATTAACAAGTTCCCCCCGTGTAGTTTTCGGCTGAGCTCTCACCTTCCTCAGGATCAAAGATACCCCACGAGGTGAGATTTTGCATGGAGCCCCAGATCGATGTCGATTGACAGTCATTTTGTATGTCTTCCATTTTCTTACTATTGCACTAACAGTTGTCTCCTTCTCACCCAGTGTCTTACTTATGGTTTTGTAGCCCATTCCAGCCTTGTGCAGGTCTATGATCTTGTCCCTGACATCCTTAGAAAGCTCTTTGGTCTTGCCCATATTGTAGAGGTTAGAGTCAGACTGATTAATTGAGTCTGTGGACAGGAGTCTTTTATACAGGTGATCATTTAAGACAGCTGTCTTTAATGCAGGCACCAAGTTGATTTGGAGCGTGTAACTGGTCTGGAGGAGGCTGAACTCTTAATGGTTGGTAGGGGATCAAATACTTATTTCTCTGTGCACAATGCAAATAAATATATATCATTTTGACTATGTGATTTTCTTTTTTTTTTTTTTTATATAATCTATCTCTCACTGGTAAAATTAACCTAGCCTAAAAATTCTAGACTGTTCATGACTTTGACAGTGGGCAAACTTACAAAATCAGCAAGGGATCAAATACTTATTTCCTTCACTGTATACATTTTTTTTTTATTTAGACCTCTTATTCTCAAAAAAGAAGAACCCCCTTTAAAAAGTGAAAAAAATAAATAAATAAATAAATAAGGTGCATGGACTATATGAGGCCTCATGAACACAACCATATTTAGGATCCATAAGTATCCAAAGTACAGTGTTAATGCATTTTAATTGGGCCATACATATCACTGTATAAAAATGTACAAAAGATTTTTATGCGCAGCATGTTTCATTAAATGCCATTTATTGGACTGAGTTCTGCCCTATAAGACCTTTTTTCAAGGGGTCCATGCTAAAGAATCTCACATGGAACTATGCAGGCCACAATACAGTGCACAAAACAGTTCCATTTTGCGCGCCATATTATGGACCCCAGGTTTCTTCTTTCTTAGAGGCTCTGTCACCACATTATAAGTGCCCTATCTTGTACATAATATGATCGGCGCTGTAATGTAGATTACAGCAGTGTTTTTTATTTAGAAAAACGATGATTTTTGACGGAGTTATGACCTATTTTAGCTTTATGCTAATGAGTTTCTTAATGGACAACTGGGCGTGTTTTACTTTTTGACCAAGTGGGCGTTGTGGAGAGAAGCGTATGACGCTGACCAATCAGTGACCAATCAGTGATTAATCAGCGTCATACACTTCTCCCCATTCATTTAAACAGTACATAGCGATATAGCTATATCGCTATGTGCAGCTACATAAACACACTATAACATTACTGCAGTGTCCTGACAGTGAATATACATTACCTCCAGCCAGGACGTGATGTGTATTCAGAATCCTGACACTTCGCTAATGTTTCTGTGAGTTTTACAGCAAGGCAAGCGTAATCTCGTTTTAAATGCCTTGCTGTAAATCTCACAGAAACGTTAGCGAAGTGTCAGGATTCTGAATACACATCCCGTCCTGGCTGGAGGTAATGTATATTCACTGTCAGGACACTTGAGTAATGTTAATGTGTGTGTGTATGTGGCTGCACATAGTGATATAGCTAGAACACTATGTACAGTATAAATGAATGGAGAGAAGTGTATGACGCTGATTAGTCACTGATTGGTCAGCGTCATACACTTCTGTCCACAACGCCCACTTGGCCATATAGTAAAACACGCCCAGTTGTCCATTAAGAAACTCATTAGCATAAAGATAAAATAGGTCATAACTCCGTCAAAAATTATCGCTTTTCTAAATAAAAAACACTGCTGTAATCTACATTACAGCGCCGATCACATCATGTACAAGATAAGCCACTTAAAATGTGGTGACAGAACCTCTTTAAGTGGCTACATTAATAAAAAGACAAACTAGTGGTTTTATTGCTATATTTGACAAGCCCCTTATTTTTCTAGGCCCATGGCAGTTACCTGTGTTTACGCCCTTAGATTTTGCTATTAGGTCTTATTAAGTCTTTGTGTTGCATTATGCAGCAGCATATGCTCAAATCATTATAAATTTTTAACAATTCAAAATTAAAACCGTGTATGTTTCTGATTTACTGGACTTACTGGATTGAATATATATATATTATTCATGGATGTCTTACGGCTTTTGTTCTTTATAGCACTTCAGAACATTTAACGGCAAGAGAAAATGTATCATTTATTTGCTACTTTATTGTAACTAAATGTTTTATCAGAGTATTAAAGAATACCTATCATTATAATTATTTCCACATAAATCGGTTGTCCACGTGAATACATAAAACATTTTAGTTGGGGAAAGTGTAATCTTCCTCACTTTCCAGAACCATGTAGACCCCCTGTCCTGGCCTACAGGCTTTCTATCAATTTTCACAAACCTAATTTACCCCAAAAATTTAATTTAGAGTAATACAGTAAATAAAAGAAAGAGGCTGAAGGGAGAGGCAGATGACATTTCTCTTTCTCTGTGTCTGTGACACTGTATGCTGTGAGAGGGGAGAAGGAGCAAAAGTGTGGAGACATCTGATTGACTCAAAAGCATTAGCTTTAGCACCACACCAGGAAGATATTGTTAAAAGTTCTACAAGTCTTTAAACTGAGATTCGGGGTATCCTGTGCTCTGAGCATACTGACCAAGATCATTTTTTTTTATATTAGGCCATAAATATTGTATATATAATAAAATATATGATATTATTCGCACTCAACATGTTTTAATGGAAGTCATTCTAAATCTAGGACTGCAGAGTTCAGAATATTCTTCTGTGCAGCAAGATGTGGTTACTATTAGATTTTGTATGAATTAGAACATGTTTTCTGGATTATAAATGATACAGTAATAAAATGAAATAAAATTGCATGTGGGGTTGTAATCGCTAATGTCACACCTACAAAAAATTAGATAAAGTACACTGCATAATGATGCTTGATGCTTCTAGGCTTGGTAAGATGGTACCTTTTGTGGAATGTGCCCCACTCATTGTAAAAAAAAACAACAAAAAAAAACATTAGCACACCAGTGAAATAATACAATTTCTTAGTATCTTTAGCTGTGAGGGCAAGAGATATTGTTAAACTATTGAGTAAAGATGGTAGATTAATTTGCCAGTTTAGGGACTCCCAATATTGCCAAATGGTGATCACAATGTTCTGCTATGCAGTTGGCACATAACATTCTTATACAGTGCACTTCACAGAGTGCCATCCATATTGTCCCCATAGTGCCCATATAATGAAAATGCCAGCTGTACTTTTTATATACCGTTGTGCCAAGATAATAGTGCCATCTATCTCTCCCATTTAATTTTGTCAGCCTGTAAATAATGGTACCATCCACAGTGCCCATACCTGCTTCATGCTCTGTGCCCCACAAAGCTCTCCTTCTCGACATACAGGTTACAAGTTACACATGAGAAGGAGGGGAAAAGGGAACACTTCTCAGCTTAGAAGAAAACTATTCCTACTTGCAGCACTCGCTATAAAAACGGTGAAAGCACCATCTGCACCAGGAGGATGTACCCTGTTAATGTACATCTAATGCCGGCTGTATTTTATACATTTATTGGAGTGTTATATGACCATAGTTAGGGGTACTATATATTGAGTGAACTTTTCAGTCTTAGTAGAACAAAAGTCCAACTTTAGTCTTCAGAACTTAACATTTTGAAAATGATTTTATTCATTTAGATATTTGCATTTTTTATCATCTTTCCATAGAAAAATCCTTCCAAATTTGATTATACAGAAGATCTGACAACGCTTATCAGTCTGAATGAATCCAGCATAATCAACACTCTATGGCAGCGCTACCAGTCCCAGCTGATTCACACCAATGCCGGACCAAACCTGATAGTACTTAAACCAAGTGCACCTGTCACAAGCTTTTCCACAAAGGTCCGTGAAGTTTATTGATTTTCATATTCTGAACATTACCAAGAACAAAGAATACATCAATTAGATTATGAAAAATAAATGAATTTCCGCCCCTATGATCACTACTTTATCTCTTATACATCCAGATCTGAGGACTTCCAGATACATTTACATACATAGTTCTAAATAATAGTAGCCACTATTTTTTATAAGATTTAAAGCTCTGTGCACACTACATTTTCCCCCATTATTTAGCCTGTACATCGAAATGTATTGTATACGTAATGTATACTTTAAATGGATACCATTATAGTCTATGGGCGACGTATGCACTAAACAGATGCCTAACAGTGATATCTGTCACCCATAGACTATAATGGTATCCGCTTAATATATACATCATGAACAGTGTCCTGAGAGCTCATGACATATACGTTTAACGTATACCATTAAATATATGGTGACGGATGCCACTACTTAGGCATCAGTCACAGTCTATGTTTAACGTGTATGTCTGGAGCTTTTCCCAATGTATACGTTAAACGTAGGCCAAAAACAGGATGGGCACAGAGCCTCATTTTGTACATTTCTGACTTTACATTTAGTGTTGAATTAAACCTGTATGCTCCAGTTTACACAATAACAATGTGTTGTGAAAGACTATTAGAAAGCTTGGAATCTTTGTAATTAGAAAGAAACTATTTACCAATTGTAGATGCAATTTTCTCTGAGTACGCTAGGTGGCACTGTACAGCTACATTTCTACAATTTTATACATAATTCACCTTATTGCCATAAAATCTGAATGCAAATTCATATTTGCTTTTTAGCAGCTTGTACAATTCAACATCGGCAATTTCACTATTCTAGTATTGGTTTCTGACTTGATTATAGTGTAAATCTATTACAATTTGTCAGCGCGAAAAAACCAAAACCCATTTCACTCAGATTACACTTTGAAAAGTTTATAAATAGCTATATAATTATTTTTATACTTTCTGTCGTGACAGTTGGCTACTGCACTAATGTAAAGTTCAGATTTCTGTATCACTAAACTGATTGCAAAGCATAATTCAAGGCAGAATGCCAGATTACTGCATAGTCTATGACAGACACACTAAGTTCCCCTGCTCTTTCCACAAGGTGTTCAAAGGAAAGAAAGACAGCATGCCACCTCACATCTGTTCTGTGGCTCAGAAAGCCTATTGGAACATGCTAACCCAGCGCCAGGATCAAACAATTGCGCCCTTGGGCAGAAGTAGCGCAGGGAAAACAACTTGCTGCCAGACGGCATTGGAATACCTCGTGGACGCTGCAGGGAGTGTGGACAACAGAGTAACAGGTAGGGTCACCAATAAATACTGCTCTTCTGTACAGCATAAATGGATTTTGTCTTTTGTTTTGTTATATGTATTGTTATATTACAGTCACCATTGATGAGCCTACACTAATATATTGGGGAATTGCATTAAAGGGGTTGTCCTGTTAGGGCAGAAGCTCATCACGGATAGGGGTCCCCTGTTTTGGACCTTCCTCTATGAACCATAATGCAGAGCTGCTCTGTTAGAGCACCTCCCGCTCTGGTGGACTTGAGCCATCTACGTATTATAAGGCGGGCCATTCATCTACATTTCCCCTGTGTCTGGCCGGTCAGACAGCTTCCATATCAACCCGTCAGCAGGCAGTCTGTATTATGCGGCCCTGCCACTTTTCTTCCTTATTACTACTTTAGTATTAGAATTGCCAAAAAATAGAGATGGTTATCATGGAACACTTTGCTTAGATGGATGACTGGATAGGCGTAATGATAGTCCAAGGTTTGGGCTATAATAGTGCCAGCAGGGGGCGGTGTGAACCCTCCTTGTCACCAAAGGCTTTGACTTGGGGCTACTCCAGGGAGCGCAGTCTAAGGGAACCCCCAGTCTTCACCTTTTAACCCCTGAACAGGGATCTGGACTTCGCTGCAGGGGAACCCCAGATTGCTACCCCTGGGGTAGTCTCCCTTGGTGACGGCTGACGTAGAAGGAGGCAGACTAATAAACGTAGCTTAAGGTCTGGGCAGGCGGCAAAGGATCAACATGGTGAACGTAGCAATAGGTCAGGGCAGGCGCAATCACGGATGGGTAGAAACAGGCATATGGTTGGTACACGGAAATATAACAAAGGCTTCAAGCAGGAGAACTGGGAGACTAGGAATACAAGATATGCTAGAAACCAAATTTCTCTTGCAATTATCACCAGAGCAGTAGGAGTTTTATAGCAGAGTCAGATAGTGATTAAAAAATTGTGGTGTGCTTCAAGAATAGCAGGGTCAAAAGGTGCGCTAGGACCCAGTGGAGCGCCCCAGGAACTGGAGCACCCGCCAGAAACTGAAGCAGAAAAAGAGGAGGGGCATGGTAGAGGATGCTGAGGAGAGGTAAGAATGGGGAGAGCTAGAGTAGGCCATTGATCTATGGGGTTCTAAACTAATAGTGCACTGTATATTAAATATTAAATGGACACCGGCAGCTCCATAATTTATTAGCCCCTCTTCACAACTTCTATTTGCACCTTTAGGTCTGTACCTGCCCCTTAATCCCATAGTACCCAATCATATGTACCCATATCCAATTATTTACACAGTCGAGTCACATTATTATGACAACCAGCTAATATATAGAGTAACCGCCGTGTGCAGCACGGACAGCAGCTAGATGGGCTGGGAGTGACTCAATAAGAAGGTGGTAGGTTGTCTCCAGTATTTGAAGCCATGCTGACTGCAGTGCATCCCATATTTGCTGGAGGGTGCGTGGGGGAGCATCCATAGAGCGAACAAGACGATCGAGGTGGTCCCACAGATGCTCAATTGGGATCAAGTCTGGCAAATTAGGGGGCCAGAGAAGTACTTGGAAGTCTTGGTCATGCTCTTCCAACCACTGTCGCTCATTTCTAGCCGTGTGACATGTCACATTGTCTTGCTGGAAGATTCCATTTGCCGCAGGCAAGACAAACAACATGTATGGGTGGACATGATCTGCAACGATGGATTCATACTCAAATCTATTCACAGCGCCTTCCACATGGAGGAGTGGGCCCAGAGAATGCCATTAAAAAATTCCCCAGACTATAACGCTGCCGCAACCAGGTTGTGTTCTTCTAGCAATGGTTGCAGGGTGTTTGTTCTCTGATGTTTCTCCATTCGATGAAGCAGAAAACATGACTAACCGGAGAAGGCAACCCTTTGCCAATTATAGGTGGTCCAATTCTGATACTGCCGTGCAAATTGAAGCCGTTTTTCCCGATGCTCCTTTGTTAGCATAGGAGCAGTAACCATACGTCTGCTTCGAAGCCCCATATGCAGTAGAGTTCGCTGAAGTTTTGTTTTAGACACACATCTGGTAGCCCCCTGGTTTATTTTCATGTGCTGCTCAACTGTAGCGTGTCGTTCGGCCCTCACACATCTTCGTAGCCGATATTTATGACTCACATCAATGGCACGTGGTGCACCGCAGTTTCCACGTTGGTAATTCCCAATGGTGCAATTTTTACACTCACGATACACTTTCACCGCAGCAGCACGCAAACCATTCACAGACTGCGCTGTTTAAGAAATACTGCCAGCCTTGGCCCGAAAGCCAATAATCATCCATATTTGCAACTCTGATAAATTGACCCTTTTGCCCATGGCAACAACGAGTGATATGTATTCAGACAGCCTATCGCACACCTTATATACCCACCAAGCCAGCCCATGATACATCACTTCCTTCATGGGTTACGCGCTGCCGATGTGTAAAGTAGTAGGTGGTCATAATAAGTTGACTCAACTGTGTATATCCTAAACCCTGCCTAAAACAATTATTGCTTTATATATATGAACGTATTTCTTTCTTTTTTTTCTGGTCCTATTGCTTGCCTAAAGCTAAACCGTGATCTGGAGGACACCTCAGTAATGTCACACTCAGTATCTCAATGCTTCTTTACAAGTAGTGTGGAATGTTTCATTGAAGAAACAAGGTGAAGACACTAGTTTCAATATAGTAGACACTATCAGATGGAGGTTGCTATCTGTGCTATCAGTGTAGCTTATTATTCCCTACCATTGCTCCATGGTCCAGTTTTGATGCTCACGTGCCCAGGAGTCATGAGTCAACATGGGCACTCTGACCAGTCTGCAGCTTCGCAGCCCAAAACGCAGAATGATGCGATGCACTATGAGCCTTAGTTTCCGTTTGCATCCCCATTGATCTCAATGGTGACGGAAACTTTGTTAATAGTTTCCGTTTGTCACCGTTGCGACAGGATTTAGTTGTTTTTGACAGAATCAATAGCGTAGTCGACTGCGCTATTGATTCTGTCAAAAACAATGGAACCCTGTCACAACGGTGACAAACGGAAACCATTAGCAAAGTTTCTGTCACCATTGAGATCAATGGGGATACAAACGGAAGCTAAGGTTTCCGTTTGACTTTTCGTAGAGGGGTTCCCCGAATGGAAACCTCCGACTGAACCCCTCAACGGAAAGACAACGCTGATGTGAACACAGCCATAGCCAGCAATAAAATTTTCAGCAATTTGTGCTACAGTAGCTACTTTGTGCACTTCAATAACTCTTGCGCGCCCATGACCATGTCGCCTATTCAGCGTTTGTCCTTCCTCAGACCTCTTTTGGTAGATACTAACCATAATAAGAAATCTGATACAGAACCTGATGCATGACTATTGTGCAGTACTGCCTAGTGGTCAATAACAGTAGTTTAATAAAGTGTACAGTGGTTAAAATCATCAGGCCATATTTCTTTGTGACATCAACAAGCTTTTAAACTTCAGTGAGGCATACAGTAAAATGTCTTCCTCCTAAGACATAACACAAAAATGTTAGATAACCTATAACTCTTATGTTTTTCAGTGGAGAAGATTCATGCAATGTTCACCATTCTAAAATCCTTTGGTGGAGTGTCGACTAGTGAATGTGATAACTCCACACGCTTCTCCATGGTCATGTCTCTAGACTTCAATTCTGCTGGACGTGTCACTGCAGGCCACTTACAGGTAATGACAATATTGAAATGTAAAGATTGCAAAAATACTAAAGGATGTTGGTAGGACTAAAGCCAAGAAGGCCCAATACATTGTATACATCGTTTTTTTTTAACACCTTATGAGTCATTGAACACTATTATCTGATCTTGATCATACAGAACACTCCAACTATTTACACTGAAGTTGCCAGAGAGTGCAGTATGGAAGACTCTTACCTAATGCTTTATAACTTTTGTTACAAAACTGCACTATATAAGCTGTACATCCAGGCTGGAGTATATATGCAGCTGTATTGATATAATTAAAACATTATTATCAATATATATAATGATAAGCAAATGCAAAACATTATGAAGCATGACCGATAACGTTTCCAATGTCCTTTGTGACCTGTCCATTGTTAAAAGTCAGGCAGGTGCTTGCAAAGCTCACTATTTATTGAGGACTCACCATAATATACTATACTTTATGTTCAACACATATCCTACAATATATATTGTATAATATGGATTGTCTGTTCAACAGTGCAGAAAGCAATTATTTATTTACATTTTTATGAGAAATGTTATAAGGCCTGCTTGTTGTGATCTGGAGACCTCAGAAAAACTACTGAATAGTATGTATACTGTGCTAAGGGAAAATGGATTACTATGTTAGTTTATTAAAGAGCTTGTCTGTCACGTAGGGTGCGTGGACCCACTAGGCCATACCGCCTTGACGATATGGCAGCTGGGCAACAGGATACAAGTCGAAGTCTATAGTTCGAATAGGTGTACCTGTGGTAACTTCAGACAGTAGCAAGATAGGCGCAGATGGGACCTTGGCAGCAGGCAGACACCAGGCGTGGTGTAAAAAGGCAGGGGTAGTACTCATCACAACATGACTCCAACTCTAAACGGCACTTGGACCAGTATAGCACGGATACAGGATACAGGTAGCAGGAACGGGAACACTGGGAACTGGAAAACACTTAAGGGACCATTTGCAGAGATTAACATAGGTAAACGACAACAACACTCAGGCAAGGCAGGAAGGGGCAGGGCCCTTCTTATAGTCCAGGATCATGGGCTAATTTGGTAGAAGATTCAGGTGCGTGCGCTGGCCCTTTAAGACCGAGCACGGGCGTGCGCACGCACTCTACGGTACACAGCAGAGTGAAGCGGAAGTGAGCACTGGCGTCTCCTGAGGAGGAGATGCGGGCCAGCGCTCACTGATATACACTACGGTTCAAAAGTTTAGGGTCACTTAGAAATTTCCTTATTTTTGCAAGAAAAGCACAGTTTTTTTTCAATAACATATTAAAGTAATCAGAAATACACTCTATACATTGTTAATGTGCTAAATGACTATTCTAGCTGCAAACGTCTGCTTTTTAATGCAATATCTACATAGGTGTATAGAGACCCATTTCCAGCAACCATCACTCCAGTGTTCTAATGGTACATTGTGTTTGCTAACTGTGTTAGAAGGCTAATGGATGATTAGAAAATACTTGAAAACCCTTGTGCAATTATGTTAGCACCGCTGTAAACAGTTTTGCTGTTTAGAGGAGATATAAAACTGACCTTCCTTTGAGCTAGTTGAGAATCTGGAGCATTACATTTGTGGGTTCGATTAAACTCTCACAATGGCTAGAAAAAGAGAGCTTTCATGTGAAACTCGACAGTCTATTCTTGTTCTTAGAAATGAAGGCTATTCCATGCGAGAAATTGCCAAGAAACTGAAGATTTCCTACAACGGTGTGTACTACTCCCTTCAGAGGACAGCACAAACAGGCTCTAACCAGAGTAGAAAGAGAAGTGGGAGGCCCCGCTGCACAACTGAGCAACAAGACAAGTACATTAGAGTCTCTAGTTTGAGAAATGGACGCCTCACAGCTCCTCAACTGGCAGCTTCATTAACCCCTTAACGCTCCAGGACATACTATTATGTCATGGTAAGTGCATCGTTCGCGCTCCATGACATAATAGTATGTCATGGAGTAAACACGGCGCCGTTCGCGCGGGGCGCGTTCATGAGCTGTGATAGCTGCTGTTTCCGACAGCAGACTATCACTGCTCAATGTGCCGGGACCGATCGCGGAGCTCCCCCGCCGATTAACCCCTCAGAAGCCGTGTTCAATAGCGATCGCGGCTTCTTAGGGGTTAATCCGCCATCGCCGGCCTGCTACACGATAGCGGCCGGCGATGGTGACTATGGCAACCGGACACCAAACAATGGCGTCCGGCTATGCCATAGACGGAAGCCTAGTGAGTCCTGACAACGTCAGGACCCACTATGCTTGCTGTCAGTGAGTAGCTGACAGTTCTAATACACTGCACTACGCATGTAGTGCAGTGTATTAGATTAGCGATCAGGGCCTCCTGCCCTCATGTCCCCTAGTGGGACAAAGTAATAAAGTAAAAAAAAGTTAAAAAAAGTTGTGTAAAAATAAGAAAATAAAAGTTTTAAAAGTATTAAAAGTAAAAATCCCCCTTTTTACCTTATCAGTCATTTATTATTAATAAAAATATATAAACAAACAAATAAACTATACATAATTGGTATCGCCGCGTCCGTAACGGCCTGAACTACAAAATTATTTCGTTATTTATCCCGCGCGGTGAACGCCGTAAAAAAAATAAATAATAAACCGTACCACAATAACAATTGTTTGGTCACTTCACCTCCCAAAAAATGGAATAAAAAGAGATCAAAAAGTCGCATGTACCGAAAAATGGTACTGATCGAAACTACAGTTCGTTACGCAAAAAATAAGTCCTCGCACGGCTTTATTGATTGAAAAATAAAAACGTTCTGGCTCTTAGAATAAGGTAACACAAAAAGTGAATGATTGTTTACAAAACGTATTTTATTGTGCAAACGCCATAAGACATAAAAAAAAACTATAAACATCTGGTATCGCCGTAATCGTATCGCCCCGCAGAATAAAGTGAATATGTCATTTATAGCGCACGGTGAACGCTGTAAAAAAAATAGAATAAAAAAACAATAGTAGAATTGCTGTTTTTTAGTCACCACGCCAACTAAAAATAGAATAAAAACTGATCAAAAAGTCGCATGCACCCCAAGAAAACTACAATGCATTCCTCAAGGGGTCTAGTTTCCAAATTGGGGTCACTTTTGGGGGGTTTCCAATGTTTTGGCACCACAAGACCTCTTCAAACCGGACATGGTGCCTAATAAAAAAGAGGGCTCAAAATCCACTAGGTGCTCCTTTGCTTCGGAGGCCGGTGCTTCAGTCCATTACCGCACTAGGGCCACATGTGGGATATTTCTCTAAACTGCAGAATCTGGGCAATAAGTATTAAGTTGCGTTTTTCTGATAAATCCTTTTGTGTTATAAAAAAAATGGTATAAAGAGGATTTTCTGACAAAAAAAAAAAAGTAAATTTCACCTCTACTTTGCTCTAAATTTCTGTGAAACACCTAAAGGGTTCATAAACTTTCTAAATGCTGTTGTGAATACTTTGAGGGGTCTAGTTTCTAAAATGGGGTGTTTAATAGGGGTTTCTAATATATGGGCCCCTCAAAGCAACTTCAGAACTGAACTGGAACCTAAAAAAATAAATAAATGAGGCAATACTTCGCTTCTTACATTATACTGATAATGAGCCGTGCCCACCCCGAGATGACCCCAGTTTGACCGTTTGTATAAACGGAGACCCCTATTAGACCGTTTCAGTGCCCGGTTTTCCCAAGCATACACCCTCGAGAAGTGTATTTCTATTGATGAGTCCCTGGTACATTTTAAAGGGAGGGTTCAATTCCGCCAGTACCTGCCGGGTAAGAGGGCAAGGTATGGCGTGAAGATGTATAAGCTGTGCGAGAGTGCATCAGGGTATACCTACAGATTTAGGATATATGAAGGAAAGGCCACCCCCAAACCAGACTGCATCCTGGACTACAATAGGTACATGGGAGGGATGGACTTGTCAAATCAAGTCCTGAAGCCCTACAGCGCCATGCGGTGTGGTATAAGAAGCTGGCCGGGCACATCATACAGATGGCTTTGTACAATGCGTATGTGCTACGTCGATGTGCAGGACAGAGGGGAACTTTCCTGGAATTTCAAGATCTAATCTTTAGGGACCAGGAAGGGGGGGCACCCAGTACTTCTGGAAGCGAGGCCACACGCATCGTACCAGGGCAACACTTTCCAGGAGAAGTTCCCCAAACCGGTGGAAAGGGAAAGAGTCAAAAGAGGTGCAGAGTCTGTTATAAGAGGGGGATAAGGAAAGTCACAATATACCAATGTGACACGTGTCCCGAAAAACCAGGGCTCTGTATAAAAGATTGTTTTAAAATGTATCATCCATCCCTTTATTTTTAATTTACCCTGATGCACTCCGCACAGCTTACCCCCCTCATCTTTCCCTTCTGAGCCCTGCCGTATGCCCAGGCAGCTGATAACAGCCACATGTAGGGTATTGCCGTACCCAGGAGAACCCACATTACAATTTAAGGGGTGTAGATCTCCGGTGGCGCATGCTGGGCACAATATATTGGACACTGAAATGGCATATATATATATAAAATTGCAAATCTCACACTGCACCATCTGCTGCGCATTATCTTTTACACAGTACCTGTGGGGTCAAAATGCTCACTACACCTCTAGATGAATGTCTTAAGGGGTGTAGTTTTTAAAATGGGGTCACTTCTCGGGGGTTTCAACTGTACTGGTACCTCAGGGGCTTCTGCATACATGACTTAGCACCAGAAAAGCTCCAGTAGGCCAAATGGTGGTCCTTTCCTTCTGAGCCCTCCCATGGGCCCAAAGGGCAGTTTATCACCACAAATGGGGTATTGCCGCACTAAGGACAAATTGGGCAACAAAATGGGGTATGTTGTTCCTTGTGAAAATAAGAAATTTTGATCAAAAATGACATCTTATTGGAAAAAATATCATTTTTTTCATTTCACAGCCCAATTCAAATAGGTGCTGTGAAAAAACTGTGCGGTGAAAATGATAACAAAAACCATAAATGAATTCCTTGAGGGGTGTAATTTCCAAAATGGGGTCACTTCTGGTGGGTTTCCATTGTTTTGATACCTCAACACCTCTTCAAACCTGGCATGCTGCCTAAAATATATTCTAATAAAAAAGAGGCCTCAAAATGCACTAGGTGCTTCTTTGCTTCTGGGGCTTGTGTTTTAGTCCACGAGCGCAGTAGGGCCACATGTGGGACATTTCTAAAAACTGCAGAATCTGGACAATACATATTTAGTAGTATTTCTCTGGTAAAACCTTCTCTGTTACAGAATTTTTTTTTATAAAATTGAAATTCAGCAGAAAAAAATTAAATTTGCAAATTTCATTTCCACTTTGCTTTAATTCCTGTGAAATGCCTGAAGGGTTAAAAAACTTTCTATATGCTGTTTTGAATACTTTGAGGGGTCTAGTTTTTAAAATGGGGTGTTTTATGGGGGTTTCTGACACATAGGCCCCTCAAATCCACTTCAGAACTGAACTGGTACCTTCAAAAAAAAGCTTTTGAAATTTTCTTAAGAATATGAGAAATTGCTGTTTATGTTCTAAGCCTTGTAACGTCCAAGAAAAATAAAATAATGTTCAAAAAACGATGCCAATCTAAAGTAGACATATGGGAAATGTGAACTAGTAACTATTTTGGGTGGTATAACCGTCTGTTTTTCAAGCAGATGCATTTAAATTCTGAAAAATGCTATTTTTTGTAAATTTTCTCTAAATTTTGCAATTTTTCACAAATAAAGACTGAATATATCGACCAAATTTTACCACGAACATGAAGCCCAAAGTGTCACGAAAAAACAATCTCAAAATCGCTTGGATAGGTTTAAGCATTCCGACGTTCTTACCACATAAAGTGAAATATGTCAGATTTGAAAAATGGGCTCTGAGCCTTAAGGCCCAAACTAGGCTGCGTCCTTAAGGGGTTAAAGAGGCTCTGTCACCAGATTTTTAAATCCCTATCTCCTATTGCATGTGATTGGCGCTGCAATGTAGATAACAGTAACGTTTTTTTTTATTTTTAAAAACGATCATTTTTGTCCAAGTTATGAGCAATTTTATATTTATGCAAATGAGCCTTTCTAATGGACAACTGGGCGTGTTTTCTCTTATTTCCAACTGAGCGTGTATTGTGTTTGTAACATCTGGGCGTGTTTACTTGTTTTACTAGCTGGGCGTTGTGAATAGAAGTGTATGATGCTGACGAATCAGCATCATTCACTTCTCATCGTTACCTCCCAGCTTCTGACAGTGCACAGACACACAGCGTGTTCTCGCGAGATCACGCTGTGACGTCACTTCCTCCTACAGGTCCTTCATCGCGTTGGACGAGCGAGGACATGCTGTGTTTCTGTGCACTGCCAGAAGTTGGGTGGTAACGATGAGAAGTGTATGATGCTGATTCGTCAGCATCATACACTTCTATTCACAACGCCCAGCTAGTAAAACAAGTAAACACGCCCAGATGTTACAAACACAATACACGCCCAGTTGGAAATAAGAGAAAACACGCCCAGTTGTCCATTAGAAAGGCTCATTTGCATAAATATAAAATTGCTCATAACTTGGCCAAAAATTATCGTTTTTAAAAAAAACAAAAACGTTACTATTATCTACATTGCAGCGCCAATCACATGCAATAGGAGATAGGGATTTGATAATCTGGTGACAGAGCCTCTTTAAATAGTACCCGCAAAACGCCAGTGTCAACGTCTACAGTGAAGAGGCGACTCCGGGATGTAGGCCTTCATGGCAGAGTGGCAAAGAAAAAGCCATATCTGAGACTGGCTAATAAAAGGAAAAGATTAATATGGGCAAAAGCACACAGACATTGGACAGAGGAAAATTGGAAAAAAGTGTTATGGACAGACGAATCGAAGTTTGAGGTGTTTGGATCACACAGAAGAACATTTGTGAGATGCAGAACAACTGAAAAGATGCTGGAAGAGTGCCTGACGCCATCTGTCAAGCATGGTGGAGGTAATGTGATGGTCTGGGGTTGCTTTGGTGCTGGTAAAGTGGGAGATTTGTACAAGGTAAAAGGGATTTTGAATAAGGAAGGCTATCACTCCATTTTGCAGCGCCATGCCATACCCTGTGGACAGCGCTTGATTGGAGCCAATTTCATCCTATAACAGGACAATGACCCAAAGCACACCTCCAAATTATGCAAGAACTATTTAGGGAAGAAGCAGGCAGCTGGTATTCTATCTGTAATGGAGTGGCCAGCGCAGTCACCAGATCTCAACCCCATAGAGCTGTTGTGGGAGCAGCTTGACCGTATGGTACGCAAGAAGTGCCCATCAAGCCAATCCAACTTGTGGGAGGGGCTTCTGGAAGCATGGGGTGAAATTTCTCCCGATTACCTCAGCAAATTAACAGCTAGAATGCCAAAGGTCTGCAATGCTGTAATTGCTGCAAATGGAGCATTCTTTGACGAAAGCAAAGTTTGAAGGAGAAAATTATTATTTCAAATAAAAATCATTATTTCTAACCTTGTCAATGTCTTGACTATATTTTCTAGTCATTTTGCAACTCATTTTATAAATATAAGTGTGAGTTTTCATGGAAAACACAAAATTGTCTGGGTGACCCCAAACTTTTGAACGGTAGTGTATGTCTGTGGCCGTCAGGAGGTGAGTAAACCTGACGGTCCGCGGCCATGCATGTTACATTGTCTCATCAGAAAAACCCTTGTCACTGTACCCTACACCCCTACACCATGGGGGTGGCTCTATTAACCAGAGCGGAGATCTGCTTGCAAGTAGCAGCTGACGTTCTGG
The DNA here is from genome assembly GCF_050947455.1 of Rhinoderma darwinii. Classification (NCBI taxonomy): domain Eukaryota; kingdom Metazoa; phylum Chordata; class Amphibia; order Anura; family Rhinodermatidae; genus Rhinoderma; species Rhinoderma darwinii. The sequence goes on from NC_134687.1 coordinate 432,884,288, forward strand.
TAGACTTGGGGACTCATGTATTACAAGACAGCTTTGGGTTGGTGCAAGGGAAAATTAGCAGCTGTCTGCATCTTCTTTCGAGAAAAAAAGCTGTTTACTAGGGGTCTCAGAAGGTGGACCTGTGGCTCTCATGTCAAAGAAAACCAGCATAAAAAAGATTAAATATTGCAATACTGTTCCATAATAAAATAAACAAAAACAATGTACACTCCCCACTGATTCATTGTTTTTATACCTCAACCCTATGCGTTCATTCGTGCTAATACAAGTATATCCTAAGCAAGGAACCTCCCCTAAGACGTTCAAAAGCCCCATTGACAACATAGGCTGATGATCATGTGGCCTAAGTAAAGTTCCCTTTTTCAGTGAAATTAAGTATAACATTTTCTGCATTATGTTGTTTTATGTTGCTAGCTAAAGATTCCAGTTTGGTTGCAATATGTATTAAGCTTGCATATAACACGACGAGATAGTGTAATGGAGTCTTGTGTCATTTACAGACCATGCTCTTGGAGAGAATTCGTGTGGCTCAACAACCAGAAGGAGAAAGTAACTTCAATGTGTTCTCGCAGCTGATAACTGGAGCAGATTTGGGTCTCAGGTACGGCTGTAACATGATATAAAACTTGCACAACTGCAGCAGCCAAAGTTGAAATATTACTAGGGATAGTATTCAAAGAATGACAGCAGATGGCGCCATATAGTGACGTTATCTCTCCCATAGTCACCGATCAGCCATAACATTTAGGGTATGTTCACACGCACAATTAAAAACGTCTGAAAATGACAGAGCTGTTTTCAAGGGAAAACAGCCTCTGATTTTCAGCCGTTTTTAAAGCAGAAAACGTTTTTTGAGGCTTTTTTATAAGCCGTTTCAATTGACCCTATGAAACACAGCTCCAAAAACGACCCAAGAAGGGACCTGCTCCTTCTTTTTATGCGCTGTTTCTTAAAAAAGCGGCGTAAAAATATGACCCGCCTGAACTAAACGCCGGGTTTCCCATTGATTTCAATAGGAAGCCGTTTTTTCGGTGCTTCACTAGCGTTTTTCAAGGCGTATTACGAGGCGTTTAAACCCTGAAATATGCCTGAAAACACTGCGTGTGAACAAACCCTTAAAACCACATGATGCTAAAACAGCTCTGACCTGTCATGGCGTGGACTTTACAAGACCTCTGAAGGTGTCCTATGGTATCTGGCACCAAGATGTGAACTGCATATTCTTTAAGTCCTGCAAGTTGGGCATCCATGGATTGAACATTTTTATCCAGCACATCCCACAGATGCTCGATCGGATTGATTGCAACAATGTTTAGGTAGGTGGCAAGTGTCAAAGTAACCCACATAAATGCCAGAACCTATGGTTTCCCAATACTGTCCAGCATGACACTGCCTCCACTGGCTTGCCTTCCTCCCATAGTACGTCCTAGTACCATCTCTTCCCAGGTAAGCAATGCATACGCACCAGGCCATTCACATGATGTAAAAGAAAACATGATTCATCAGACCAGGCTACTTTTTTCTATAGCACCATGGTCCAGTACTTATATGCCCATTGTAGGCGCTTTCAGCGGTGGACAGGAGTGAGCATGGGCACTCTGACCGGTCTGGGCTACACAGCAAGCTGTGATACACTGTGTTCTGACACCTTTCTACCATAGCTAGAATTTACTTTTCCAGCAACTTGTGCTACAGTAACTGTGTAATCGGACCAGACGGGCTAGCGTTCGCTCCCCACATACACCCATGACCCTGTCGCCCGTTCAGCAGTTGTCCTTTTTTGGACTACTTTTGCCAGGTACTAACCACTGCATACTGGGAACACCCCACAAGACCTGATGTTTTGCAGATTCTATGACCTAGTAGTCTAGCCATCACAATTTGGTCATTGTCAAAGTCGCTCAGATGCTTACTCTTCCCTATTTTTATTGCTTCTAACACATCAACTTCAAGAACTGACTGTTCTCTTGTTCACTTGCTGCCTAATATATCCTACCTCTTGACAGCCGCCATTGTAATGAGATAAACATTGTTATTCACTTCACCCGTCAGTGGTTTCAATGTTATGGCTGATGTACATCTGAACAGTACTCAGTTTTGTATACTGGTAGTGGGGGAATATCTCATGAAAATATTGGCCTTACTAACAAATGGTAAGGCGGCTTTTTTTTCCAGACATCACTGGAATAAATGGCAGAATATTTTTTTCTTTCTGTGTGTCCCATTTCTGCAGTTAGTTGTGTTGGTACCAATGACAGACTCTGCAAAATCCATTTATTGCCGCTTTTCATCCCATTGGCAATTCATTGCATTATTCAACTTTCATATTTTATAATATTAATAATGTTTTTAATTTGTTGCCATCTGTAATTCTCTTAAAATATATTTCCAGCCTCTTCGGTGTCTAAAAGGACAACCTTTAATGGCTACCTTTCGGAATCATTATATTACACCTATAGGGGTTATGACTACTGAGTGTCAAATCTGCCTAGGGTCCCGTTACTGCACAACTAAGCAGATTTGCCATTGAGGAGTCTAGGAAAGATGGATGAAAATCTCTATGGGAGATTTAATGGCGGTCATATTGGTTGACACTCAGCTTACCCGGGAACTGTTATATGTAAGAAACAGCTGAATACAACTTTTGAACAACTTCTCTTGGAAGTACATAAATAATATTTACTGGTAGATTTTTTTGTACAAATCTTCATTACTTGCTTTCATTCTAAGCTTTCGTTCTTATGATTTATCTTTTTAGAACATTTAATATGGTTATTCCGATGCCACAATTCAATTTGGGCTTATATTTCTGATATAGTATTCGTTTTACTGTAGCATAAGGTGATCATCTTGAATTTGGACAAAAGTTTCTCCATTAAATGGTTCATTCGACTTCTGGTTTCCAAAGTTCCTGTTCTCACCACTAGGTGGAGAAAAACATCCAGATAAACCCTATGAATAAGAATTCTACCAAAAGCTTTTGTTATATTCCTTGTGTTTGTAAGGGCGGTTGAAACACTTTTCACACATTTCACAGACACCAGTAAGCTAAAAAGCACATAGCTTCAAACAATCTATTGCCTAAATACAGGCCCAGTGTCTTCTATATAGATTCCCTATGTGCATGTTTGCCAGTTCCATTTTCATTAGATACCTTCTCCCGGTTGTATAGCGCTGCAGAATGTGTTACTTCTTTATAAATACGTAATGAAATGAGGTGACAGCCAAGAGAATATTGTTTATATTGCTCCATCGCCAACTGTATGATCACATAAATGGGTCCTACGGTGTTCTCTTAGGGATCCTGTGTTGGAATATAATTAATGCTTCGTTAACCTCACTTCCGCATTTTTAAATTGCACTTGATAAAACCTAGACTCCTCTCTTATTTTTTTTTTAAGCCAGCAGCAGCTTTTCAGTTGGCATTGATGGAACCCTAGAGATTTTTTAGAAAAAGCTTCCAGCCATCGGTTATCGGCTTCATGTTATATTGACATTGCCTGTAAAGGATTTGATACATGGTTCAGGCGATGGGATTTTTACAGCCTGGGAATAGCCTGATTAATGTCCCGCATCAAGCCAAAGTCTAATGGTAATCAGGAGGAGGCTGATGCATAGTAAATAGGTAAACAGAGAGTCTCCTTGTCCTTAGCTGTGACATTGCACGATTGACACAAGACTCACTTGCTTTTGCAAGGTCTGTAGTGATCGAATGTGTAATAGACCCTACTGTGTCTGAATAAAGGTCTATAGTAAACTCATGAGCTAAAGGTCCAACCAAAACTAAATGGATATTAAATTTGACGTAGTGAAAGGCATTGAAACTCCTTGAGTTAAAGCTACGCTTTCCTTCACCCGGGGCAAAGATTCCGTTCACTGCCCTAACCCTGTATCTAAATACCTTGGCCAAGGAAAAGTGGCTTGTTGGCTTTATCCCTGGTATAACGCACCCAGGTCACATGTCCCCCACAGCTACACCCCTTACTTATATAAATAGAAAATATTTCAATGTGTGTTTTTGTATGTTGTACATAATCAGCAGCCATGTATAATCATGGACACACCATCCTACGATGTCAATACTTTAATAAAATACATTTAAAGCAGATGTACAGTTATTGAAAAGCTACATATAAATCTTTATTACGAATCCCATAAGAGGCTTAGGCCATTGATCTGTTCCTATATTCCTAAATCTGCAGCTCTGCCTGTTTAGGTTGGCTGTTGTGTATAAGCGCAACCTCACCAGAAAGTCAGTGCATGAAGTGCAGATAGCTATACTGCAATTTTACACATGTACTGAGATAAAAGGCTCTAGAAAAAGGGGGATTGTGGATTCACTTTAAAGAGGCTCTGTCACCAGATTATAAGTGCCCTATCGCCTACATAATGTGATCGGCGCTGTAATGTAGATAACAACAGTGGTTTTTATTTTGAAAAACGATCATTTTTGAGCAAGTTATGAGCAATTTTAGCTTTATGCTAATTAGTTTCTTAATAGACAACTGGGCGTGTTTTTACTTTTGACCAACTGGGCGTTGTACAGAGAAGTGTATGACACTGACCCATCAGTGACCAATCAGCATCATACACTTGTCATTGTTCCAGCCCAGCTTCTTTCACTGCACAATCACACTGCAACAATGGGCTGGAACAATGAGAAGTGTATGACGCTGATTGGTCACTGATTGGTCAGCGTCTTACACTCCTCTGTACAACGCCCAGTTGTCTATTAAGAAACGAATTACCATAAATCTAAAATTGTTCATAACTTGGTCAAAAATTATCGTCTTTCAAAATAAAAAACACTGTTGTTATCTACACTACATGTTTTGTACAGTATGACTAGATGCATATAAACTACAGATTAAGAAGTGTGTCGTGGAGAATTTTTACCTATTCAGCCAAAAGAGCATTTGCGAGGTGAGACGTTGATGTTATATGAGAACGTCTGGTTGGCAATTGGCGTTCAAGTTCCTCCCAAAGGTGTTGAATGGGATTGAGGTCAGGGCTCTGTGCGGGCCAGTCAAGTTCTTCCACACTGACCTCACCCAACTATATCTTTATGGACCTTGTTTTTTGTACTGGAGCACAGTCATAGTAGAACAGGAAAGGGCCTCCCACAAAATGTTCCCACAATTCTCCAAAATGTCTTTTATACTGTAGCATTAACATTGCTCTTGACTGGAAGTAAGGAGCCGAGACCAAATAAGAAACCGTGATTCATCACTCCGAGAACACATTTCCAGTGCTGGCATACTTCACATCCCTCCAGCCGACGCTTAACATTACGCATGGTAATCTTAGGCTTGTGTGCAGCTTCTCGACCATGGAAAACCATTTCATGAAGCTCCCGATGCACAGTTCTTGTCCTGATGCTAATTTAACCATTTGGAAGTCTGTGGTCAGTGATGCAACACAGGGTTTATGGGCCACATGCTTTAGCACTCTGCATCCTTGCATTGTGAGTTTCCATAGTCTATTGCTTCATGGCTGAGCTGTTATGCCAAGATGATTCCCATTCACTATAATAGTTGTTATTACAGTTGTACAAGTGGTTTTGTATTTACAGTAGATTTTTCTTTGTTAAATAAAAAAATTAATAAAAGAAACAAAACAGTTCTGATCTAGCAGATCAGAAATTTCAAGGCATAGGTGACATCCTATGACAGTCCCACGTTTAAAGTAACTGAGCTCTTCTAGATTGTGTTTTATTATGGGGTAAGGTGCAAACATAGAAATAAAGCTTAATGAAGGAACTGGTATCAGCCAGCAGTTCAAGGTATTGCATGCGTTCATCCAATAGTCATCAGTCATTTAGAGTACCCTATATGCATGTAGTAGACTGTCTTTCTTGTGTCAGAAAGTTCTGATGATTTACATATTATTCACATTTTTTGGCCAGTAATTATTCAGTGTCTTGCCTTTTCCTTATAGTGAAATTTGGTAAAAAATTAGGTTCTATCAGCATTATTTTCATCCACATTCAGTATCCACTATTCAAGAATTCAACTGCCAAAAGAGGGGGCATGTCACACTCTTAAACGTAATCTGTCAGCAGTTTTAAAGCCTTAAAATTGCTGACATCGCTATATAGGGGAGGGCATTGTAAACATATCTTTTGTCTCGGTCATACAATTTGCATCACCAAGAAACCAACATTTAAATTTCTATGTGTGCCGTGGTTGCAAGTGCCACTATCTGCTCTGAATGAGGGCTCTAGCATCCAATCAGGAGACCACTAGAGCCCACCTCAATGGCGGCAGAGAAATTAAACTTAGATTCTCGGTGATGCTACGCATGACTGAGACCAGAGGTATGTTTACAATGCCCTACCCCTACCCTGTGTCACTCTGTCAGCAGTTTTGAAGCTGTAATCCCTACCAATCACTAAAATGAAGTGGAAGCAGCGCTAGTAAACCACCTAGCCAATTCGTCTCCTGAGGTCTCAGCTCGGCTTTATTTTAGATGCCACATGACAAACCTATTATAGTCTGTGACGGACCACGCGACTGCCCTTATCTTAGCAATGTACTGTTTTTTCAATGTCTATCCTGAGACAATCTCTTCAAAGGGGTTGCCCATTAGAATAACCCCTGTCCATATGCCCTAGTAGTGCCTACGCTCATCATAAAGGGGTTCCCAGCTCAGGATGTCCCTGGATAAACCGGAATAGTGAGCCTCTGCAAAGAGCAGATCTCAAACTGCAGACCTCATCCTCTACAATATATTACATAGTCACTCATTCGTTTCAATGCTTGCTTTGTAACCTACAATGCAGGCAACTACCAGCAACTGCAGTCCCCGGGATCAGCTGATCGTCAGCGTATTTTCCAGACAAAAGGCAATTTCTGTACATATATTTTACTGGCTTAAATGCCACTTGAGTTAGTGAAAGTCCCTCACAGTTGCTTATTGGATTATTGATTTCCAACTCAATTTATTGCAAGATAAATCTGCATTTACAGGGACACTTACAATGACATATGGCCTTCCAATTCTAATATTTCACAGAATCACAATACCCCTGTAATGTTTTACAAGCTAAACTCTCCCCCCCCCCCCGCCAGAAGTTATATGTCTTATGTCAAGACTATGAAAGAAGCAATTTTAAATACTATTAAATCCCTGTTGTGTTTTTGTCAACCTTTAATATTTTATTTAATTTCTTTTAAAAGCCTTTCTATTTATAGCTATAGTTTAAATGAAAGATGCAGGAGATTCAGTGGTTAACGCAAGGGGGAGTGAACCTTGCAGCTCTGACATGGTCGGATCAGAGCGGTCAGCATCAGAGCAGCTCAAGATCCACACCACCTTGCCAAGTGAGCGGTGCCAACCACCCACTTGACAGCCAATGTCCTCATTTGCATATTGGGTTGCCAAAACTAATGGCATCGATATCTCAGGAACAGTGGGGACTCGAAGTAAAACAAAAAACAAAAAAAACATCTAAATCTATGAGGCACCCGAAAATCTAACGGGAAGATATGGGTATGTTCACACGCACTAATTACGGACGTAATTCGGGCGTTTTTGCTCCGAATTACGTCCGAAAATAGCGCCTCAATAGCGTTGACAAACATCTGCCCATTGAAAGCAATGGGCAGACGTTTGTCTGTTCACACGAGGCCTATATTTACGCGCCGCTGTCAAATGACGGCGCGTAAATAGACGCCCGCGTCAAAGAAGTGACCTGTCACTTCTTTGGCCGTAATTGGAGCCGTTATTCATTGACTCCAATGAATAGCAGCGCCAATTACGTCCGTAAAGGACGCGGCGTTCAAGCGCCTGCACATGCCGTTACGGCTGAAATTACGGGGATGTTTTCAGGCGGAAACATCCCCGTAATTTCAGCCGTTACGGACGCTGTCGTGTGAACATACCCATAAGTGGATTTTTTTTGGCCAGGTGACAGGTCCGCTTTAAGTTTAACCCCTTAAAGACCAGGTCTATTTCGGCCTTAAGGACCAAGCATTCTTTTTAGTTTTTTCCGTCCACTTTTTAATTTTTAGGTCGATATAGCCATATGAGGGCTTTTTTTTTGCAAGATGAGTTGTATTTGTCAAATGCAGAATTTTTGGGTGTATATTTTATATTGCTTATCTTTTATTCATTTTTTTAGGGAAGGAATTTAAAAAAAAACAGCTATTCCAGCATTGTTTTTCGTATTTTAAATATACGCCGTTTACTATGTGGTATAAATAACATGTTAACTTTATTCTATGGGTCAGTACGATTACGGCGATACCAAATATGTATAGTTTTTTTATGTTTTACTACTTTTGCACAATTAAAACACTTATTTGTTTTTGCATCGCCGCATTTCAAGAGCCGTAACTTTTTTATTTTGTATGTCGATGTCGCCATCGAGGTCTTGTTTTTTGCGGAACGAGATGTATTTTTCATTGGTATCATTTTGGGGTACATGGGACTTATTGATTTACTTTTATTACATTTTCTGGTGGGGGGAATTGAAAAAAAATAAATTTTCGCCGTTGTTTTTGTGTTTTTTTTGTACCACGTTCACCCGGCAGTTTAGTTAATAACTTAACTTTATTATTCGGGTCGTTACGATCGCGGCGATATCATATATGTGTGTGTTTTGTGTTCTTTTGCACTTCTAGTAAATAAAAGTGTTTTTATTCTAATTTTTACTGTAATTATTTTTTTTTTTTAATTAACTTGGGGACTTCGCTTTGTGATCTTTTGATCGCTTATATAATGCTTTGGTGTACTTAGTATGCAAAAGCATTATTGCCTGTCAGTGTAAGGCCTGATTCACACGAACGCTGAGCTTCTCGGACGTGAAAAACTGCAGTTTTTCACATCCGAGGTGCATCCGTGCTCAGCCCTGCGGGATGCAATGTCACGCATCCCCCATAGTTGAGAGTCTATGGAGGGATGGGTGATACGCGAAAAGAACGGACATGTCCTATTTTCGCACGGACCCTTCACACGGTCCGTTGAAACAAAGGCTGTGTGCACGGCCAAATTGAATTACATAGGTCCGAAGGACGGCCGCTGTTTCAACGGCCGTCGCGAGATGTTTCGCATGTTCATGTAAATAAGCCCTAAGGCTGAGTTCACACTGAGTTTTTTGCAGGAGTAAAATTTGGCCTCAAAATTCTGTTTGGAATTTTGAGGCAGATTTTGATCTGCCTGCACGCGGTTTTCCGCGATTTTCACAGCGTTTTTCGCTCGCACCCATTGAGTGCCACGGGCAAAAACGCAGCGAAATACGCTTTCTCTGCCTCCCACTGAAATCAATGGGAGGCATTTTCGGCCGTTTTTTGGCGCGGTCTCCGACGCAGTATCCGCATCAAAAAACGTGTCGGAAAACTCTGTGTGAACTAGGCCTAAAATTGACAGGCAATCTATTAGTGACATGCCTCCGTCACTGCCCAATAGGCATACAGCCAGGGCAGGCCTGGGGGCCTTTGTTAGGCCACCGGCTGCCATGGCAACCCATCAGTGGTCGGCGATTGCATTCGCGGGCTGCCAATTGGTGACAGAGGGAGCGCCCTCCATCTGTTAAACAACTTAAATGTAGCGGTCGCTATTGACCGTGGCATTTAAGGTGTTAGACGGCCGGAATTGGAGGTTTCTCCAATCCTAGCCGTTGCAGCGGGAGCCCGACTGTCAGTCACAGCCGTTCTCCCGCGGCGATCGTGCGGGCATAGCTTCTATGCCCGCACGATCTCCTTCACGTGCATGCACAGCGGAATGCGCTAATGGCTGCATTCTATGCCGTGCATGTATGTGGTTCTGCGCCAACAGGTTAAAGTGAACTGTATAATTCCATATGCACGTGTGCTCCCCCTAGCAGCAGTTGCACCCTTTATGGCTGTGTGAAGGGAATCAGAAAATTATAGCTCCAACTTAATAGATGTACAGTAATAATCCTTTTCTTGATTCTGATAACTTGCTGCAGCGTGGTAACTGATCACTTAAAGAGAACCTTTCACCTGGCCATACTTGTGCAGCTGAGTGCACCATGTAATGGGGAGGGCTGCACAAACTTTGTGCCACTTTAAACTAAGTTTCTAGTCACCTCCTTTATTTAGATATCGGTGCCGTTATATTTAGAGCCCAATATGTAAATAACCCCCTGAACTGTCAATGGGGCGTTTCTTTTTTTGTAAATGGCATGGGGGCGTGTTACCTATCGCTCTGACACTGTCCAATCAGCTACTGACAGTGTGAGTGCGGATTGTGATGTGTGATCTCTCTCGCGAGATCAAACAGTCTTGTCTGCTGAGAGCTGAAAAGAGAATTATCGTGCACTCCTGCACACATGTGCACACGCTCTGATTCTCTCTGCACTATTGAGCCTGTAGCATACAAGTGGGTAAATGTGGCATAAAGATCATAAAGATCAGATAATTTTTAATCTCTTTTCCAGCACCCACCAAGAGTATTTTTTAGTCTTAAAGGAATTCTACAGCTTTGACATTTTGGGTGGAATTGATTAACTTTTCTGCACCAGTTTTCTGGCATAGGAAAGTCACAAATGGCACGAAAGTCGCAGTTTGTGGGAAAGACTACAATTTTTGTGCCGTTCCCCAGTATTGGTAGCCAGAGATATGACTAATTTAGTAAAAGGCCTGCCCTTAACAAGTCTCCTAGCAATTGGCTGAATTTTGTGATGCCTTATTGACGCTGAAATGCCTCACACAAATCCTCTCCCCTTATTGGATGCGATAACACAAACACTGAATTAATGTTGTTTGCGACAAACAGAAGCGCTGTTTTTACACAGCAGCAAAAAGACACTATTTGTTCCATTTGCACTCTGTGCTGTATCCTACTAATTCAGAATTTGGGATTGCTACTCTAATGCAAGAGTAAATTGATACTATTCGTATTAGCTATTTTCTTTTCCAAAGAGAAAGCCTTTTTATTGTAACATGCCATAAAATGAAAGCAAAGCTTCTTCCTAAAAATATATATAAAAAAACCCAATAACAATAAAATAAAGGTGACATAGGAACCAAAAGCATATGCTGCTGAAGAATGAGAAATGTGATAACCACATAAAGGGGTGAAAACCTTATGACCTAGAAATGATGAAATAAAGTATAAGACTGTACATAAGAATCCCTGGAGACCTGGATCTTCGTATCACTCGCCACCATGGACATCGAAGAAACTTCAGCATATCATTTCACAGTGACAGATTTGAGGAATGCTGGGTCGCAGTAATGTACTGTATACATTGATGTGTTTGCACACTAGGACATGGAGAAAAATATCATGACTTGTTCCAAAAAAATATGACATATTCTTGTTTTGTTTCATACTTTTATTTATTTTTAAATCTTTTGGACATTCTGTAATTTTAAGAATGGGTGAGGGTGAAGGAAATGTATTCATACACTCATATTTAGTATGAACTGCATGGGTAACTACAGTGTAAATGCAGTTGTCATCAATCTAAATGTTCATCTTTCTATTTTCTGCTAGGTACTGCTACATACAGTATCACAGAGTTAAAAGAACATCTTGATCTACGGTTATTTGTAGTCTATGCACATTATAATTTTAATCTTTCTTAAATGTTTCCAGGTCAGAGCTGCACCTGCACCAGATGGCAGACTGCCACTCCTTTGGAATCATGCCATGTCTGAAGGTAGGAAGATTCTATACTATGCAAATATATGCTCTCATTGGTATAACTAGTGTTCTTATTTTTTGTTCTTGGGCAAACCCTATGTGGAAGAATAGATCTACCAGGGAACAGATAGACAGTATGTTACTACTGTGGGTTCAAAAAATATAAGTTCGCTCACCACATGTCCACCACGCTTCTGTTGCGTTTCCACTGCGTTTTAACTGCGTTTAGTTGATGCAAGTTGGTATGGAGTAAATCCAAATGCTGTAGGTGCTCGCAAATACTCCCAAACTGGTCCTGTGTCGACAGCAGGTAATCAAGGCAATAGTGGTGTATAGTGAAGGTGAATCCAGCACTCAAAAATAAAAGTTGTAAGGTTTATTTGGTCATATTAAAACAAAGAAGTTAAAACCAAAAATCCCGGGACCACACTTACGCGTTTCAGACCAGTAGTGTCCTTAATCATAGCTATAACTTTTATTTTTTAGTGCGGGATTCACTTTCATTATACACCACTACTACTGTGAGTTACCTAGCTGAATATTTTCTGTTTGCTAAATTAGTTAATCTTGCTATATACCGTACACTTTAGCTACTGTTTGTATGTAACAATAATATACTGAATATACATTGTTGTGTATCACTTATATTACTGGATTATAGTGCTTACTGCATTGCTACTTCTAGTAATACCATTAAATTAAAATATATATATATATTTTATTTTAAACATATTTCTTTTTAAATTGTGATGCTGTTTTTCTACAGATGTGTCTTACCTTTGCTTGAATTTAGTTAAGGACTCCCATTTCTCATGAAACCAATTCAGTACAATATTTCGACCTGTTAGCGAAACCCTTGACACATCACAACCACTGGGTGGACACACATAGATACATACAGCATAGACATCTCGTGGCTTGGTGTCGCAAAAATATGTAATTTTCCATGTCAATATCTATATATAAAAATATCTGGAAACCTTGCAGATTTTTACATTGGCCGGTGATCCCCACAATAGGCTTAGGGCACTATTACTCAGCCCGACATAAGACGTGTAAACGACCGCCCATCAACGAGACAGCTCATTGATCAGCGCTCGTTTGCTCCTATCACACGGAGCAATGGTTTCTTATGTATAGGGACGAGCACTCGTTACTCCGATCGCTTGTCCCTTTACATTTTCATGTCAGAAGCGCATCTCCCCGATTACACAGGGGGATGTGCTGCCGACAACGATGATTTAATTCTACATAAAAGATCATCTCAGCAGAGGAATGAGCGTTTGCTCATTCATTGAGTGATCGGTGCCCTGATTACACAGGGCAATGATCAGGGAACAGGCGTTCATATGAATGCTCCTTTGCCTGACTATTGGCCCGTGTAATAGGGCCTTTACACTTGTTTTGTCTCATTATAATCACAGGCAGAATTACAATGGAAAGTAAAACCTCTATTATAAAGCTGGAGGTAGATAACACGGGTACTATCAACAATTAACAATAGATGATGTCACAGCTCACCCCTCTCCCTCTCTGCACAGTGACCTCTGCACATGTTACAGAGTATGCCCACAACACTCTTCTATATAAGAAGTCAATGAGTCATCTTCAGACTTACGTTTCCCTAGTCCCTGTAGCTGCTGTAAAGAAAATCTCTGAACTGCTATATATAGTAAGTTTATGGGCTGCCCCCATGACAATGTAAAGAAAATTAGAGATGAAAATTAAAAGTAAAAAAAAAAAATGCAATCATAAAATAAAAATAAAGGCAAAGTTTGTCAGCCCACCATGTTTTGAAGAATTAGGACTCGTGCACACTTCAGACACCGTTTTCATGGCCGTTTTTGACGTATCCGTTTGCCCGTTTTAGCGGCCATGTGCACTCCGTGTTTCCGTTTCCGAGCGCCGAGCATGGTACTGTCCAGGGTGCTGAAAGAGTTAATGGGCTGCACTGATCGGAGGTAACTCTTTCAGCACCCTGGACAGTACCATGCTCGGCGCTCGGAAAATACAATTATAATGAAATAAAAAAATAAGTTCATACTTACTTTCCTCCTGTCCGTCTTCCAGCGATGACGTTTCATCCATGTCACCGCTGCAGCCAATCACAGGCTGTTGTGGCGGTCACGCACGTCAGGATGACGTCAGGAGGCCGGCCTCCAGGGATGACGCTTCATCCCACGTGACCGCCTCTGCAGCCAATCACAGGCTGCAGTGGCCTCTACAGCCAATCACAGGCTGCCGCCTCAGAAAGGAAGGTCGGACTGGAGGAAGAAGAGGGACTCGTCACCAAGACAACGACCGGGTACGTATGAACTGCTTTTTATTTTATTTTTAATCAGCAGCCTCTTTTCTCTATCAGTGATTGATAGAGACAAGTGGCTGCCGATTAGTGTAATATTTCTGTAATGTATTTCTGCCTGCCCGGCCGTTGCTAGGCAACAGCTCCGTCACACACAGATGGCACACGGATTGCACCTTCGTTTTTTTGACGGTCCCATTGACTTGCATGGGCCTCACGGTCACGGAATCTCAGACCAAAGTAGGACATGCTCTACTTTGGATCGGAACGGAGCAACGGGACCGTCAAAAAAACTGAAGTGTGATTGGCCTCATTGAAATGAATGGGTCAGGGTGCTAGCCGTCAGAAAAACGGCTAGCACCCTGAAGAAAAACACTGAAGTGGGCATGAGGCCTTAACATCCCTTGTGCATGGCAGTGGGAGTCACCGAATGTAGAAATTGTATGAGAAGTTCCAGCACTGGGGTCTACAACTTTATTGACGACATACAATAAAATTTAGCAAATAAATCTAGCAAAGCAGAGGATGATGGTTTTTATCCTATGTCTTTAATAAAGATATAGATCTTCTTTCAGACCCGAGATCTGGGGAAAAAAAAGTCTAAGACTAAGACAAATTGTGACAACTGCTGATTGAGTAACTACTGAGACAGGGATCGCAGTGTAGCCATTTCAAGTGTGGAAGGTCTGAATGCATATCGACCGGTCCTGGACTACTGAATTCAAACATATTTCGGGACCAAAGTTAAACTATGTCCTACCGTTGGTCACTGAGGAGAAAGAAGGGGGAATGTGGCTGTAGATTTAGTTCACACTTATTCTATTTCTAAACTATGAATTAGAATTCCATAAGTACCTTTGGCAAATTCTGCGCTTTGGATTATTTTTTTTGTAGCCTCACCAATAGAAATAGAGACAGTAATATAAATAATGTTGCAATATGCTAAAGAATTTTGTTTCAGAACATGTGGCATCCATGTCTGGGTCAGGGCCACCAAACTATTTGAAAACTAGTCCCTCTTATTTCATATAGTAGAAAATATTAGCAAAACATATTTCTTTTATACACGTGATTATCCTGAAAGTGATACTGTATACTCGGTTGTGTTGTTTCCGATGACTCCGTTAAGTTTGTTTTCTGTTACTTTACTACAATGGGTAAAAAGTTTAAGCTTCCAGAGCAGATGCAGTGTACTAGTAAATGTTGAAACGTATGTCGAACACGCACTCATCGTATTGAATCAATCTTGCTCTATGTGTGGCTGCCTTAAACCCTTCCAATGAGGAGTTTATAGGTGCTGTAGGCAAGGGATAAGCAATAAAACCTGTTAATGTGTGAAATGATTCATGTGAAAGGTTGTTAGTAAATGTAGCATGAAAGACAGCTCAACTGCCTACAGCAGCTCTTGCAAAATTTCCTCCTCGACTCTTCTAGTCACTCAGAATTATTCCTGTGCGTGATCATCTCACATGACAAAGCACTAAATAGCTGGAACTGCTCCTCAAATACCTGTCAGAAAGAAATTCGGTTGCAGAATCCAATGTTTTAGAGCAGGTTCCTTCTTAATTTGAGATGCCACCCGGTATTTATCACAGGTGCCTACGTGGCAGTCTCTAGGGTAAATTAAACCAGCTTGGAAAGGTTGTACTGAGTAGGGTGCAACTATGCAAATACAGTGACTACTAGGTATAATATCATATAGTATTTGCTATCTTTTTTATATTTTAACTCCCAGTCTTCATTAATATATCATCTCTGCAATTTTTTGGGGAACTAAGAATAACAAACACAAGGGCCATTATTGTACATGTACAGCACATGTAAGGTAGTGAGGTAAAGCACTAATAGGAATATTGAAATTTGTTCTTTATTCTATTGATTCACTATCAGTCTCTGTTTGCACATCGCCATTGAAATCCAACATATATTTCTGCGGCAGAAATCCGAAGCTTGCCCTCGGATTTCTGCCGCAGATGTGCTGCAGGCGAGCCTTAGGGCTTATTCACACGAACGGGATAATCGGCCATGTGATGGCTGTTATTTTAATGGCGGTCACACTGCTGCATTAAAATCAAGGCACGTCTATGGGGATATTCACACAGCCTTTTTTTAACGGCTTGTGTAAACGGCCCGTGAAAAAAGAGGACATGTCCTGTTTTTACCCGTTTTCACGGATTCCTCAATAGACTCAAGTCTATGAGGGATCTGTGAACTCGGGTCCCGCACGGGTACAAAACTGCTGTTTTTTCACGACCGATTTGACACCGTTCGTGTGAATAGGCCCTTAGATAAACACGTGGTTTAGCCCCATTGCCACTTAATGGGAGGTAATCTTCGGCTTTTCCACGTGGAATAAGTAGCATGCTTCTTTTCTCTGTGACCAGAATTTTTTTCTCAGCATATAAAGGGGTTTGTGGAAACTCCATTCACATGCATGGGATATGGATTAATGTTCGTGTATGATAAAAATTTAGGTGCGAAACTTGGCACGCGTGAATGGGGCCTCAATGTACAACATACCATAATAAAATTGCTTATTTCTTGTCAGCTTGACATTGGATATAAAGACATTTTCCAATGTCCCTAAAGTACAGGGTATTCGTTGCGAAGGTGGACATTGCCTTTTAGCTTTACTCTGTAGGACCCACATACTGATTGTATATGGTATTCTACTGTACATAATCTGCTGTACATGGGGCATGTGATGTAATATCCCAGTATATTCAACCCCACAGTAACCCACGTACCTATAAAGACCAGTCTGGAAAACTGCAGTCAAACAATTACTGTCCCAATTGGTCTGTATATGATTCACAAAAAGAAACAAAGAAAATTTTCTACGTGAACTCCAGAACTGTGCGGCTCGTTCTGGTAAATAAATTTACATTTTTCATTCCGTTTTTTTTCCCTACATTAATCTCTAAATAAATTAGATTGCTTATCTGATACAAGCAGTGTAACCGTTACACAATTCCAGTAAATCCGATATAATACAGCAAATCAAAATAACGCAGAATCCATCTTCCTTTTTTCTATTTCAATCTCTTCAAAGTGATTTACTACCAACTGTTGATGGGAAGGAGTCACGGCTACCCAGCACTCTGTGCCCATCAGAAACCTCATATTACATGGTTTCCAAGTTCTTCCTATTATCAGTAACATTGTGGTTGCCCTTAACCTGCGACCTACACTGAAAAAGGTGTCGCTCTGAAGCTGTGAATATGTTGTCTGCTCCTTTCTTCTCTGCATTATCTCTATCTAGTGTCTTATTTACTCAGTGCTTCTGCTGTACTGTTTATGCCTTGTACTGTTTATGCCCTTAGGCCTTGGTGAGGTGAACTGTAACCCCCTAAACAATGGCCATCTACACCTGCTGTTTTCCAGGCCTATGGCATATGGCATATGCATGAAAATCACGCAGCCACGCAGCACAAACTGATGACAAACGCTGCGTTTTTTGCGCGTGCAAAACGCACACGTTCGTGTGAATAAGAAGAGTTGTCGCCTCTGCAGATTGAACCTTTTGTTCTCCAGACGGAGGGAGTTCTCCCTTGTTTTTTGAGGGGGCTTTACATGGAACAAGATTTTGCCATATTTTTTGTATGTGCCATTCATATATTTAGATTAGTTATTCATGTCCCCCCTTAGTCGTCTTTTTTCAAAGCTAAATAGGTTTAATTCTTTTAATCTTTCCTCATAACTTAGATTCTCCATGCCCTATATTAGTTTAGTTGCTCTTCTTTGTATTTTTTCCAACTCCAGGGCATCCTTTCTATGAACTGGAGCCCAGAACTGGACTGCATATTCTAGATGAGGCCGCACTAATGCTTTGTAAAGTGGTAATATTACATCCCTGTCCCGCGAGTCCATGCCTCTTTTAATACACGACAATATCTTGCTGGCCTTTGAAGCAGCTGATTGACATTGCATGCTGTTATTTAGTTTATGATCTACAAGCACACCCAGATCCTTCTCAACAAGTGACTCTCCCAGTATAGCTCCCCCTAGGACATATGACGGATGTATATTGTTGGTACCCAGATGCATAACTTTTCATTTATCTACATTAAACTTAATTTGCCAACTGGATGCCCAAACACTTAGTGTGTTCAAATCAGCTTGCAATTTACGAAAATCTTCCATAGACTGAACATTACTACATAGCTTGGTGTTAGCTGCAAAAATAGAAATAGTGCTATTAATCCCATCCTCTATATCATTAATAAATAAGTTGAATAATAGTGGTCCCAGCACTGAACCCTGGGGTACACCACTTATAACCGGGTACCATTCAGAGTAGGAATCATTGACCACAACTCTCTGGATACGGTCCTTGAGCCAATTCTCAATCCAATTACAAACTATACTTTCTAAACCTATAGTCCTTAATTTACCCATTAGACGTCTGTGGGGGACAGTGTCAAATGCCTTTGCAAAGTCCAAAAACACTATATCCACAGCGGCCCCTCTGTCTAGGCTTCTGCTCACCTCTTCATAAAAACAAATCAAGTTGGTTTGACAGCTTCTGTCCTTTGTAAAACCGTGCTGGCTGTCACTTATAATACTATTTATTGTCACATAATTCTGTATATAGTCCCTCAATAGCCCCTCAAACATTTTCCCCACAATTGATGTTAAGCTTACTGGTCTATAATTACCCGGCGAAGACCTGCCTTTCATTCGCCACCTGCCTTTCATTTTGTATTTTTGCGGATTTTATTACCTTTTTACAGATTTTATTAAGCTCTTTATAATTTACAAAGGGTACAGCTGTACCCTCAGATTTGTATTTTTCAAGTGCCCTTTTTTTGTCATATATTGCCCTTTTTACAGAAGGTGTAAGCCATGTGGGGTTTAACTTTAGTCGTTTATACTTGTTACCTATAGGAATACATTTTGCACTATAATTACCCAAGGTAGATTTTAAGATCTCCCATTTATCATTTGTACCGTTATTTGACATTAGTTCTTCCCAATCTATATCCTGAATTGCAGCCCTCATCCTGGAGAAATTGGCCTTCTTAAAATTAAGTGTTTTTGCCCTCCCAGCCTGTGTTTGTTTTTACAGTATAGGTAAAATGTAACTTTATTGTGATCACTGTTACCGAGGTTTTCACGAACATTGACATTCCCAACAAGCTCTGCATTAATAGAAATGACCAGATCCAACAGAGCTTCACCTCTAGTCGGGTCTTCCACAAACTGGCCCATAAAATTTTCCTGCAACAGGTTGAGGAAATTTCTCCCCTTTGCAGTTGAAGCCGAACTATGACACCAATTAATTTCCCTGTAATTAAAATCTTCCATTATCACTACAGTACCCCCCTGTGCTGCCCACTTCATATGGCTGATCTTCCATCTCCTCAGTGTTTACCTCCCTTTCTAATTCCACCCACAAGGTTTCAATCTCCTCACAGTCTTCACCCACTATTCCCTCTTTCACACACCTTTATATCGCTTCTCACATACAGACATACACCACCACCTTTCCTATTTGTCCGGTCTTTCCGAAACAGTGTAAAACCATGTAGATTTACAGACCAGTCATGAGAAGCGTCTGGCCAAGTTTCAGCAAAACACCAACTATATCAATATGTTCCTCCAGTACCAAGGCCTCAAGCTCTGCCATCTTGCTTGCTAGACTTCTGACATTTGTGAACATACACTTTAACTTGCCTTTCACTTTTTCACTTTCAGTATCAGAAATGTGATTATTTGACATTATTTGGGCATTTTTATTTTCATTGCTGTTTTGTAACATAAGGATCTCCTTATCCTGTTGTCTAGTCCTCTCCCCACAGTCTATTTCTCCCCCCACCAATATAGTCTGACCCCTCTCTGGATCGTCACCAGCCCCTCCCAGTAATTTATCCACCCGTTCCTGGCACCAGGGACACAGCAAACCATTCGGTTGAGCGCGGTCTTGGCGACAAATTATTCTATCTGTCTTCCTAATTATAGAATCCCCTACAACTACCAATTGTCTTGCCCTACCAGCATTACCATCCCCAGACAACTAGCTGGGCTGTTCTGCCGGCTGTTAGGGAGATCAGTATCCACTAGGGCTGCCATTTCTGAGACTGACACCCTCGCATCATCACCCAACTTGGCAATTTTGCTTGGAATATCAGAAACAGGATTGGCCTTCCTTTTCTTGGACCCCTTTCTACTGCCCCTAACTACATTAACCCAGCTACTTGCCTGATCCTGCTGACCCATGTCTTCACCCTCCATATCTACCCCACTAACTGCTTGCTCAGTGAGCAGCATGCACCACTCAAGATTGTCTATTGCCCTCAGTGTTGCATTTTGCTCCTCCAGATCTCTAATGCGAGCTTCCAGGTGAACAACATGCTCACATCTGCCACAGAGGTATTCACCCTGAAACTCCTACTCCAGTCGTGCTTACATATGGCAAACTGTGCACTGAAGAAAACCTCCAATCTTGCGTTCATTATCCCAGTTACAAAAAAGCAGTGAACAATTGTTAAATTAAAAGAAAAGAAGAGTACTTACAGGGACTTTAACTCCTCTTTTTAACTTCGGTTTAGTAACTCCACCGATAAACAAGCCACTTAATTTAGCAAGGCCGAAACAGAGCAATCTCAACTGAGGCCTGAGGGCTAATTTATATCACCTGAGAGCAGTTAACCCCTCCCCCTAGTAAGCTGCACAGCAGGACAGAAGCTATGAAGGAAAAAAGGGTTTTAAATTGTGTCAGTTTTGCAAACTTCTATTAGCAAGCACTGAATATATCAAACCGTTTCACACACAGGAACACAGCAAGCCAATCCGGTTTAGTAACTCCACTTGATCCACAAGCAACTTAATTTAGCCAGGCCAAAACTTATTTTTATTGTATATTTTTTCTTTTTTTTTGTGTATCTCTTTTTCTATAAGGTGGGAAGTATAAATAAATGAAATAATAATTTGATTGTTTCCTATGTTGGCCACCAGAGGGAGCACTTCCCATAATTATAGCAAGGTGAATCAGGCAAAGCAACCTGACTTACAGCTGCTGTAAATGTGGGAGGGACACTCTCCCTACTAATGACAACACTCACCACCTCCCCCCCCTATTTTTTGCTACAAGCCAGGAAGAGGAGTCTTCAAATTGCCAAGTATAGGGCAGCTTGATTTTTGAGTGATTGTACAATGGTAGGACATACTGATCATGACAGCAGCAGCTACAGGGCACACCAAAAGGCTAAGAATGATGAAAGTCAAGAGGGGAGACCCTGTGGTAAATGTCTTTTCCGTAGACAGGTTCAAACGGCGTGTATTTGACGCGTTTGTTGGCCCATTTTACTTGACAAAAAACGAATAAAAAAGCCGCTTTATTAAACTTCCCATTTACATCAATGGGAAAGTGCTCTGTTAGTACATACAACGCTTTTTTTTATGCAAACGTTTTAAAAGACGCGTTGTGTAAAAAAAAAAGTGCTGGGTCAATTCTTTGGTGCATAAAACGCGCCACATGTTCACATACACTGTGTGCACAATTATTAGGCAAGTTATATTTTTGAGGATTAGTTTTATTATTGAACAACTAAAGTGATGTCGGTCAATCCAAAATGTTAATAAACCTCAAACCTGAATATTTAAGAAAGTAAAAGTGAGGTTTTGGCTTTCTTAGGAGAATATCTATGTGTGCACAATCATTGGGCAACTATTAGTGTGCAGAATTATAATGTAACTAAATGAAAAAGGAAAAGTTTTGCATATCTCTTGTTTATTTTCATCTGTTAAAGTGAGAATAATAAACAAAAACCTCAAAATGTACAAAAAAACCACATTTCTGACATTTCCCAAAAAAAACAAATCAGTGACCAATATAGCCACCCTTCTTTTCAATAAGAGTCATAAGTCTTCCATCCATGGAGTCTGTCAGTTTCTTAATCTGCTGACGATCAACTTTTTGTGCAGCAGCAACAACAGCCACCCAGACACTGTTCGGAGGGGTGTACTGTTTGACTACAATTCTCAACAGGGTTTAGGTCAGGTGAGGAAGGGGGCCATGTTATTATTCTTTCAGGAAAAAAGGGTTTAAGGCCTTTATTGACTAACCATGCAGTGGAGTATTAGGCTGGGTTCACACAACCTATTTTCAGACGTAAACGAGGCGTATTATGCCTCGTTTTACGTCTGAAAATAGGGCTACAATACGTCGGCAAACATCTGCCCATTCATTTGAATGGGTTTGCCGATGTACTGTGCAGACGACCTGTCATTTACGCGTCGTCGTTTGACAGCTGTCAAACGACGACGCGTAAAATTACTGCCTCGGCAAAGAAGTGCAGGACACTTCTTTGCAACGTAATTTGAGCCGTTCTTCATTGAAGTCAATGAAGAGCAGCTCAAGATTTCCGAGTGTCAAAGACGCCTCGCATAATGCGAGGAGGAGATTTTACGTCTGAAACGACGCAGCTGTTTTCTCCTGAAAACAGTCTGTCTTTTCAGACGTAAAAGGTAGCTAGCGTGTGCACATACCCTTTTGATGCTTGCGATGGAGCATTGTCCTGCATAAAAATCATGGTTTTCTTGAAAGACGCAGACTTTTTCCTATACCATTGCTGTCTTCTAAAAACTGGCAGTAGGTTTGGGAGTTGATTTTTAGTCCATTTTCAACACAAAAAGCTCAAACTAGCTCATCTTTAATAATACCAGCCCATAGCATTACCCCACCTCCACCTTGCTGGCGTCTGTGTCCAAGTGGAGCACTGTGCCCGTTACTGATCCAGCCACGGGCCCATCCATCTAGTCCATCAAGAGTCACTCATCTCATCGGTCCATAAAACCTTTGAAAAATCTGTCTCCAGATATTTCTTGACCCAGTCTTGATGTTTAAACTTATATGTCTTGTTCAGTGGTGGTCGGGCATTCCTCCTACAATGTATCACGCACTCAGTATTAGAGATGTTCCTCTCTGAATCAGCAAACACATGAAGGCATATTGTTGCTAAACCATGGTGTTAACCCCTTAAGGAGACAGCCTGTTTTTGCCTTAACCCCTTTGCGACATTTGACGTATCCATTTGCCAAAGTCGGGTAGGGGAAGTATGGAGCGGGCTCACGCAGTGAGCTCGCTCCATACGATGCCGGTGTTGGCTGTATGTTACAGCCGACACTTCAGAGTAACTAGTGGCATCGTCAGAAAGAGGGGGGCGACCCCCTCTAACAGCTCATCGCGCCCACCACAACGCAATCGCGTGGGGGGGACAATGGTTGCTATGGCTGCCTGGGGGCTTAATGAACGCCCCCAGGTCCGCCATCTTTGTACACCTATTAAGCCTTGCCTCCGGCAGGGCTTAATAGGTGCCTGTCAGAATCACGATATACTGCAATACATTAGTATTGCAGTATATCGTGAAAGCGATCTAACGATCGCTGGTTGAAGTCCCCTAGGGGGACTAATAAAAAAAGTAAAAATGAGTTAAATAAAGTTTTTTTTTGTGTAAAAAAAATAAAAATAAATTAAAAGTTAAAAAAAAAAAAAACCCTTTTCCCATTTTCCCCCTAGAGCATAGTAAAAAAAATAAATAAATAAACATAATTGGTATCGCCGCGTCCGTAAAAGTCTGAGCTATTACAATATATCTTTATGTAACCCGCACGGTGAACGCCGTTAAAAAAAAAAAAATTGTAAACGCCAGAATGTCTATTTTTTGGTCACCTAATCTCCCACAAAAAATTAAATAAAAAGTGATCAAACCGTCGCATGTAAACCAAAATGGTATTATTAAAAACTACAGCTTATCCCGCAAAAAATAAGCCCTCGTACCACTTATTCGACGCAAAATAAATTTTCTTTTTTACACTTAGGGTTTTACATGTAAAAGTAGTAAAATATAGAAAAAACTATATATATTTGGTATCACTGTAATCATATTGACCCACAGAATAAAGTTAACATGTTGTTTTAATTGCACAGTGAATTCCGTAAAAACGGCGCGTAAAAAGCCATGGAGGAATCACAGTTTTTTTCATTTTCTACCCCACAAATAATTATTTTCCCGTTTCCTAGTACATTATACGGCAAAATAAATGGTGCTACGAAAAACTACAACTTGTCCCGCAAAAATCAAGCCCTCATAGTACTATATCGACGGAAAAATAAAGACGTTATGGCTTTTGGAATGTGGGGAGGAAAAAATGAAAAATTAAAATCTGAAAAAGGGCTGCGGTGGGAAGGGGTTAAAGTCGAAGCCGATTTTTTCAAATCTGACATGTGTCACTTTATGTGGTAATAACTTTGGAATACTTTTATCTATCCAAGCGATTCTAAGATCATTTTCTCGTGACATATTGTACTTTATGTTAGTGAAAAAATTCAATATTTATTTGTGAAAAACACCAAAATTTTGAAAAATGTGCAAAAATTTGCGCTTTTCTAAATTTAAATGTATCTACTTGTAAAACAGATAGTAATACCACACAAAATAGTTACTATTTTACATATCCCATATGTCTACTTTATGTTTGCATCATTTTTTTAATATTCTTTTATTTTTCTAGGACGTTACAAGGCTTAGAATTTTAGCAGCAATTTCTCACATATTCAAGAAAATTTCAAAAGGCTCTTTTTTAGCGACCAGTTCAGTTGTGAAGTGGCTTGGAGGGGTCCATACAATACAAACCCCCCATAAATCACCCCATTTTAAAAATGGAACCCCTCAAAGTATTCAAAACAGCATTAAGAGGGTTTCTTAAAGAGGCTCTGTTACCAGATTATCAAATCCCTATTTCCTATTGAATGTGATCGGCGCCTCAATGTAGATAACAGCAAAGTTTTTTTGGGCGAAAAACGATCATTTTTGCCCAAGTTATGAGCAATTTTATATTTATGCAAATGAGCTTTTCAATGGACAACTGGGCGTGTTTTCTCGTTTTACCAACTGGGCTTGTATTGTGTTTTTACCAACTGGGCGTGTATTGTGGAATAGAGGATCGCGTCACTTGGACTACGGCCGGGGCAAGTCTAAACGTTTTTATAAATTTAAAAAAGTGCCTTTTTTTTTTTCTCATGTGTGATTTTTGCGGCAGAACCGCAGCATTTCCGCAACAGAGGAGCGGCGATTCCACAGAATACATTGACATGTTGCGGCCCGGCCAAACCTAATTGAAAGGGGGGCCCGCAGCTCACGACATTCTTTTGGTGAAAAAAACAAGCCCCATTGCAGGGGCCTGTTTTTTTTCTACCAAAGGCAAGTCGCGGCAGTTGCTGGGCCCCCCTTTCAATTAGGTTTGGCCGTGCCTCTCACATCAGTACCCATAATACCCCCCCTGATGGCGGCCCTGGGTACCATAATATAGTGCTGGACGGAGTACCGTTAACAGGCGGTGCCACGGTAGGGGGGCCCAGAAAATTTAGCTGTAGGGGGCCCTGAAATTCCTGATGGCGGCCCTGCTCATGGGTCCTCATGGTAAGGCCTTATTTACACGAATGTTAAAACAACGGCGATCACACAGACCTATGCACTTCAATGGGGCCATTCAGACATGCAGTGTTTTTTCACGCAGCGTGCTTCCGTAGCGTGAAGCTCACTGCATGTCCTATTCTTGTGCATTTTTTGCGCATCACGCACCCATTGAAGTCAATGAATGGGTGAAAATCACGGACAGCACATGGACGCACATCCATCCGTGATTCACGCACAAGTTCATAAGAAATGTGGAGAATTTTTTTTTTTAAATATAGAAATGTGTACATAAACAGACATCAACAACTGATGCCACGCGGAACACACACGGATGCCACATCTGCAACGCATGATAAACGTGTCCGTTTTTTGCGGACGCAAAACAGACACATTTGTGTGAATAAGGCCTGAGGTTGCGTTCACATGTTGCAATTAGGGTATGTTCACACTACAGCGTCCGTAATGGCCGAAATTACGGGGCTGTTTTCAGGAGAAAACAACCCCGTCATTTCAGCCGTAACGGCATGTGCAGGCGCTTGAACGCCGCGTCCATTACGGACGTAATTGGCGCTGCTTTTCATTGGAGTCAATGAATAACGGCTCCAATTACGCCCCAAGAAGTGACAGGTCACTTCTTTGACGCGGGCGTCTATTTACGGGCCGTCTTTTGACAGCGGCGCGTAAATATACGTCTCCTGTGAACAGACAAACGTCAGCCCATTGCTTTCAATGGGCAGATGTTTGTTAACGCTTTCAAGCTGCAATTTCGAACGTAATTGGGGGCAGAAACGTCCGAATTACGTCCGTAATTAGTGTGTGTGAACATACCCTTATGTTGTGTTTTTGTTGCGTTTCTGAACTGTTGGTAAGAAAAAGCATCTATAAAACGCATGTCTGTATTAATTACCAATGCGTTTTACAAAGTGTTTTAGCTGTAATCTGGTTTTAAATTTACTAGTCATGGGTAGAGATGAGCGAACTTATGAAAAGTTCCGTTCGGCTGGTTCGCCGAATTTCATGAAAAAGTTCGATTCGGACCGAACTAGTTCTGACCGAACCTGTAATTCAAGAAAGCCCCTAAAAGTGGTGTATAACACTGTTTAAAAGCCCTAGAAACCCTGTATAACACTCTTAGGTCACCCATGAGTGTATCCAAGTACTTTTGAGCTGTCTTTAAGGCAAAGTTAGTGTCAAAGTTACGCCAACATGTATGGCTATAGGAAAACGGATGGGACACGGTGATAACTAACAGAAACCACTGCACTTGTGCATGTTGTATGCTTAAAGGGAATGTGTTGCCAGAAAAACATGTTTTTTTTTTAAAAATTAAACATTTAGTGTGTGGGTGATTAAACATTGTTCAAATTTTTTTTATTTTTTTGCACGAGTCCATGTAATATTATAAATTATTTCTAATTTATAATACTACCCATTTTTGGTCACTAGATGGAGCTGTTCCCAAAATTGCAGCATTGCAACATTGGGTTAAAAGCCCTCGCTCTAGTGAGCTCTCAGCATCCCCCCCTCCTTTATCCTGGCTAGTGCCGGGATAAACGAGGGGTTTGAAAGGTTTAACCTCCTACACTGTGTGTCGCCATTTTTTGAGGTAACCCACAGTGTAGTAGGTTTACATACAGTAGTAAACACACACAAACACTAACATACATTAAAATCTCTTACCTGCTCCTGCCGCCGCGGCTCCCTCCGGCCCGTCCGCTCCCTTTGCTGCCGCTGTTCCATGTGCACAAGTCCGGAAGCCGCGACCGGAAATAGTAATATTACTGTCCGGCCGCGACTTCCGGTCCACAGGAAAATGGCGCCGGACGGCGCCAATTTCAAATAGGACTGTGTGGGAGCGGCGCATGCGCAGTTCCCACACAGACGCCGTACACGGCAGTCAATGGGACGGGAGCCGTTCACAGTCCCTATGGGACTGTGGCTGCCGTACTCCATGTCTGTGTGTGTCGTTAATCGACACACACAGAAATGGAACAAAAAATGGCAGCCCCCATAGGGAAGAAAAAGTGTAAAAATAAGAAACAGTAAAACACAAACACACAAATGAAAATAAACGTTTTTATTAAAGCACTAACATCTTTAACATATAAAAAAATTATTTGTGATGACACTGTTCCTTTAATGCATTGTTAAAAAAGGTACATAAAATTAACCATTTTTGGCGGCAGATGCCTGCCAGGGTTCATACATATAAGGTGGTAAAAGAAGAAGCAATTGCTTTTGACAAGCCCTCAAAAAATTTACACTTTATGGTGGCAGATGCCTGCCGGGGTTCATCCATACATGGATGTAAAAGCAACAAGCAATGGCTTTTCACAAGCCCTCCAGGCCTGCTTGTAGCAGACGGCAGTGGAGGTGTATTGGTGGTAGTAGAGGTAGCCAACGGACAGCACGGGTGGTGGTGGTAGTAGAAGTAGCAGCATATTAAAAGAGACTGGACAGTCACAGACAAAGCCCTGTGGTGGGGCAGGCCTGCTTGTAGCAGACGGCAGTGGAGGTGTATTGGTGGTAGTAGAGGTAGCCAACGGACAGCAAGGGTGGTAGTAGTAGTAGCAGCACATTAAAAGACACTGGACAGTCACAGGACAAAGCCCTGTGGTGGGGCAGGCCTGCTTGTAGCAGACGGCAGTGGAGGTGTATTGGTGGTAGTAGAGGTAGCCAACGGACAGCAAGGGTGGTAGTAGTAGTAGCAGCACATTAAAAGACACTGGACAGTCACAGGACAAAGCCCTGTGGTGGGGCAGGCCTGCTTGTAGCAGACGGCAGTGGAAGTGTATTGGTGGTAGTAGAGGTAGCCAACGGACAGCAAGGGTGGTGGTAGTAGTAGTAGCAGCACATTAAAAGAGACTGGACAGTCACAGGACAAAGCCCTGTGGTGGAGCAGGCCTGCTTGTAGCAGACGGCAGTGGAGGTGTATTGGTGGTAGTAGAGGTAGCCAACGGACAGCAAGGGTGGTGGTAGTAGTAGTAGTAGTAGCAGCAGCACATTAAAACAGACTGGACAGTCACAGGACAAAGCCCTGTGGTGGGGCTGGCCTCAGGCCTGCTTGTAGCAGACGGCAGTGGAGGTGTATTGGTGGTAGTAGAGGTAGCCAACGGACAGCAAGGGTGGTGGTAGTAGTAGTAGCAGCACATTAAAACAGACTGGACAGTCACAGGACAAAGCCCTGTGGTGGTGCTGGCCTCAGGCCTGCTTGTAGCAGACGGCAGTGGAGGTGTATTGGTGGTAGTAGAGGTAGCCAACGGACAGCAAGGGTGGTGGTAGTAGTAGTAGCAGCACATTAAAAGAGACTGGACAGTCACAGGACAAAGCCCTGTGGTGTAGCAGACGGCAGTGGAGGTGTATTGGTGGTAGTAGAGGTAGCCAACGGACAGCAAGGGTGGTGGTAGTAGTAGTAGCAGCACATTAAAACAGACTGGACAGTCACAGGACAAAGCCCTGTGGTGGGGCTGGCCTCAGGCCTGCTTGTAGCAGACGGCAGTGGAGGTGTATTGGTGGTAGTAGAGGTAGCCAACGGACAGCAAGGGTGGTGGTAGTAGTAGTAGCAGCACATTAAAAGAGACTGGACAGTCACAGGACAAAGCCCTGTGGTGGGGCAGGCCTCAGGCCTGCTTGTAGCAGACGGCAGTGGAGGTGTATTGGTGGTAGTAGAGGTAGCCAACGGACAGCAAGGGTGGTGGTAGTAGTAGTAGCAGCACATTAAAACAGACTGGACATTCACAGGACAAAGCCCTGTGGTGGGGCAGGCCTCAGGCCTGCTTGTAGCAGACGGCAGTGGAGGTGTATTGGTGGTAGTATTGGTAGCCAACGGACAGCAAGGGTGGTAGTAGTAGTAGTAGCACATTAAAAGACACTGGACAGTCACAGGACAAAGCCCTGTGGTGGGGCAGGCCTCAGGCCTGCTTGTAGCAGACAGCAGTGGAGGTGTATTGGTGGTAGTAGAGGTAGCCAACGGACAGCAAGGGTGGTAGTAGTAGTAGCAGCACATTAAAAGAGACTGGACAGTCACAGGACAAAGCCCTGTGGTGGGGCAGGCCTGCTTGTAGCAGACGGCACTGGGGGTGGATTGGTGGTAGAAGTAGTAGCAGCACCAACAGCGGCACATTAAAAAAAGAGTGGACAGGACAGAATCCCGTAGTAGCAGGCGGCAGCAGCAGCAATGTCAGATCTAATCAGTGGCATCAGGCACAGGGGTTTTAAAATCCTCACCGATCCACGCTTGATTCATTTTCAGAAACGTGAGATTTTCCAAGCTGTTGGCGGACAATCTTGTTCGCTTAGGGGTGACGAAGCCCCCTGCCGCGCTGAATACCCTCTCTGACGCTACACTGGAAGGTGGACAAGACAGTACACCCATGGCAAACTGGGCCAGGTCTTGCCAATGATCCAATCTGCTGACCCAGAAGTCCATGGGGTCTGGGATCAGGATTTCTGACGGAGAAAGGGCACAGTCCAGGTACGAGTGAACCTGGTTGTTTAGGTGCTGGTGACTACGATGTGTGTCAGGTATTGGATGTAAAAATGTTGTCATCATATTTTCCAAACTGAATTGATTGCTGCTGCTGCTGCTGCTGCCGCCTATTGCAGAGGTAGCTCTGCCAGAGGCGGTGGAACGATGAGACAGTGGGAAGCGGAGAGTGCCCCCCCGGTCAGATATGCTTGCAGCAGGTGTTTGAAAGCCGTGACAAGCTGGCTGCATAGCTTCTCTCGATAATAAGCCAATTTTGCCTCCCTCTCGGAAGGCGCAAATAACTCCCCCATTCTGGCTTTATACCGAGGGTCTAAAAGTGTGGCTATCCAGTACTCATCTCTTTGCTTCATGCTAACAATACGACAGTCAGCGCGCAAGTAACGAAGCATACAGCTCGCCATCCTGGCCAGCGTTTCAGAGGGCCCGGTTGGTTCCATCTCCGCCCCATACTGCCATGGTTGTCCATCATCAAGGTCGTCGTCAGACTCGTCATCACCATCACTGTCATGTTGTGCGGCTGCCTCGTTCCCTATCCCTTCCTGTGATTCCATCTCCAAATCCAGCTCCTCTTCAGGTCCTGTTTCCTCATCCTCATCCTCCTCCTCCTCAACATCCATAGCCAGATGTGATCCTTCCTCCATCCTTTGCTGAATCATCGCTGTGAGCGTTTGCTCCATAATGAATATCAGCGGCATAACATCGTTCATTCCGCTAGCGTCACGGCTCACAAATCGTGTGGCCTCTTCAAAGGGCCTCAAAACGCGACATGCGTCTCTAACCAGCTGCCAGTGCCTGAGCTCGAAATTACACTGGCTCCAAACGCTGCCCGTCTGCTGCATCAGGAAATCATTCACGGCTTTCCGCTGTTCGTACAGACGGTCCAACATGTGCAGGGTGGAATTCCAGAGTGTTGGAACGTCGCAAATCAGGCTGTGTTCTGGGAGATTGTTTTGACGCTGCAAGTCCAGGAGGGCGTGCTTAAATGCATACGACCGTCTAAAGCGAACGCAAACCCTCCTGGACATGGCCAGCACACCCTTCAAACCAACATATGACTTTAACCCCTTAGTGACCACTAATACGCCTTTTTACGTGATTCACTAATGGGCTTTAGGCTAGGCTGACGCCTTTTCACGTCAGCCTAGTCTAAGTCCTGCACGGGTCTCCCGTGCAGGCAGGAGCCGGGGCTCTGCCGTCTGATGACAGCTGAGCTCCTGTTCCAACGCCCGCGATCGAAGTTTACTTCGATCGCGGCCGTTTAACCCCTTAAATGCCGCCGTCAATAGCGACCGCGGCATTTAACTTTGTTTACAGAGGGAGTGCGCTCCCTCTGTCACCCATCGGCGCCCCGCGAATGCAATCGCGGGTCTCCAATGGGGTGTCATGGCAGCCGGGGGCTTGATAAAAGCCCCCAGGTCTGCCCTGGACATATTCCTGTTAGGACGCGCCGGAGGCACGTCCTAACAGATTGCCTGTCAGATTTACACTGACAGGCACTAATGCTCTGGTATACGAAGTATACCAGAGCATTATAGCAGCGATCGGAACATCGCACAGTAAAGTCCCCTAGTGGGACTAATAAAATAAGTCATCAAAGTGAAATAAAGATTATTAATAAAAAGTACAGTAAAAAAATAAATAAAACCATTTTTTTCCATAAAAAGTGGTTTTATTTAGTAAAAGTGTAAAAAAAAAGTACACATATGTGGTATCGCCGCGACCGTAATGACTCCATTAATAAAGTTAATATGTAATTTAAACCGCAAAGTGAACACCGTAAAAAAAAAACGCAAAAAACTATTGCGAAATTGAAAATTTTGCCATTGGCCCCCAAAAAAGTCATAATAAAAATGAATCAATAAGTCCCATGTACCCCAAAACAGTACCAATCAAAACTACGTCTTGTCCCGCAGAAAACAAGCCCAAAAAATCACTACATTGATGGAAAAATAAAAAAATTACGGCTCTTGGAAAGCGACGATGCAAAAACAAATAATTTTAGTTCAAAAGTGTTTTTATTGTGCAAAAGTCGTAAAACATAAAAAAACCTCTACATATGTGGTATCGCCGTAATCGTACCGACCCATAGAATAAAGGTAACATGTTATTTACGTCGCACAGTGAACGGCGTCAATTTAAAAACGCATAGAACAATGGCGGAATTTCAGTTTTTTTTTATAATCCCCCCCAAAAGGGTTAATAAAAGTTAATATAAAAATTATATGTACCCAAAAATGGTGCTATTAAAAAGCACAACTAATCCCGCAAAAAACAAGTCCTCATACAGCGATGTAGACGAAAAAATAAAAACGTTATAGCTCTTTGAATGCGACTATAGAAAAACGAATAAAATAGCTTGGTCATTAAGGCCTAAAATGGGCTGGTCACTAAGGGGTTAAGAAGCGTGTTATGACCAGATTGATCACATGTGCCATGCAAGGAGCGTGTATCAGGTGACCTAGACGCAGTGCAGCCACAACGTTCTTCCCGTTATCAGAGACAACATTGCCCAGTGTGAGTTTCAGAGGAGACAGCCAGCGTACGATTTCCTCCTTGATGCACAGCAGCAGCTCCTGCCCTGTGTGGCTTTTCTCGTCCAGGCTCAGCAGGTGTAAGACAACGTTGTGGCGCTTCACCTTGCACCTATGAAAAGAGGAGGGAGGAGTGGAAGATACGCTGTATCCTGTCGGGGACGGGAAGACCTCCATTGAGGAGGGCGAGGAGGAGGATGGTAGGCGCCTGGTGTCCGGAGTTGAACCAGAAAGATACAAGCGTGGAGGTGGTGCATCGGACTGCAAAATATTGACCCAGTGGGCCGTGAAAGACATGTACTGTCCCTGCCCATAGTTGCTGCTCCACGTGTCGACGGTGGCATGTACCCTGCTGCACACGGATAATTGCAAGGACTGGCCCACCTTTTCCTCCACGTGCTTGTGCAAGGCAGGGACAGATGTTTTGGAGAAGTAATGTCGGCTAGGTATTCGCCACCTAGGCTGAGCGCACGCCATCAATTGCTTGAAGCCGGCGGAGTCGACCATGTGGTATGGCAGCGACTGCACCACAACAACTTAGCCAGGTGTGAATTAAGCCGCACGACAAGTGGATGACTGGGTATATATTGTTGCTTATTGGACAACGATTCCGTAATGGATAACTTACAACGACATGGTGGATAAGGCCTGGCTACTACTTAGATGACAGGGACTCGGAGCAGCAGTAGCAGCGGCAGAGGGGTCTTCATTAGATGTACATGATGGTGGGGCATGTCGATTGTCCCACATGGCCTTGTGATGCCGCTCCATGTGTTTACGTAGAGCGGTAGTTCCTACATTGCTGCCCTGCCCACGCCTTACTTTCTGCTTGCAGATACGACACTGTGCCGTATTTTCGTCCTCCGGGAAGGTACAGAAAAATTGCCACACGGCAGAGTACCGTAAAGAGGTAGTACCACGTCCACCACCACCACCACCACCACCACCCGAGCTTGCCCCTTGTCTGGCAGGCTTTTTTCGGGAGCCTACACCAGTAGCATCAGTGTCGCCGTCACCGGCTCCTGAGCTGACCCTACCGCTGCAACGTTTTGCAGATTGACTTCTGCCCCTACCTCGGCTTGGCTGTTTATCACTGCCAGTGCCGCCACTACTACCCTCCTCCTCTGACGCCGTTATCACCTGGTTCCCACGTCCTTTCTAAAACAACATAATCATAGCCCTCCTCATCATCCCCGCCACTTCTGTCACTGTGTTGTGAATGTGATGTGACATCATGGCGGGCTCCATGCCCCCCCTCATTACTGCGTCTGCCACCACGGCTACCACCAACACCCCCACTACCACAGCTTTTCCTCCACGTGCTTGTGCAAGGCAGGGACAGCTGTTTTGGAGAAGTAATGTCGGCTAGGTATTCGCCACCTAGGCTTGATCACAAGTCTGGACAAGTCTGGCTTGCTGATACTGCTACTACTACCAGCAGGCACATGGCTGCTGCTACTAGTAGAACTGGGCACATGTCTTGTGCCACAAATGCTGGTACTGGGTCTGGCACCAACAGATCCAACATTTGGACTGGAAGAGGACATGGCATGGGTGTTTTTTCCTCTACCCCGTCCTTTCACAACCTTTTTTTTACCAGACATTTCACTGCTGTGCTGGAGTGCAGCAAGTTGAATCAAAACCCCTTCCCCTACTAGAGGAATGAGGCCCTTATAAAATATTATTGGACTGGCTGAAAATGAGTGACTGTGAATAGGTGGCAGTCAGTGTATGCTGTGACTTGTATAATAGCACCAAAGGCACCGGCTGTACTTAATTAGCACGTTGAATTAAACCCTTAGACAGAAATGAGGCCCTTTTAAATTGTTTTTCGGACTGGCTGAAAATCAGTGACTCATAAGGTGCCAGTCAGTCGGGGAATTGCTGGGCGTTATAGTACTACAAAGGCTGCCTGGATTGCAAGTTGGATGTTAACCCATGCAACGGGGATGAGCCCCTTCTAAAAGCTTATTCACACACTGGCTTGGCAAATGGCAATGAATGAGAATTTCTATCAGCCACTGTGCACTCAGGGAATGCTGGGCGTTGTAGTACTACAAAGGCTGCCTGTATTGCAAGTTGGATTGTTAACCCATGCAACGGGGATGAGCCCCTTTTAAAAGCTTATTCACACACTGGCTTGGCAAATGGCAATGAATGAGAATTTCTATCAGCCACGGTGCACTCAGGGAATGCTGGGCGTTGTAGTACTACAAAGGCTGCCTGTATTGCAAGTTGGATTGTTATGTTAACCCATGCAACGGGGATGAGCCCCTTCTAAAAGCTTATTCACACACTGGCTTGGCAAATGGCAATGAATGAGAATTTCTATCAGCCACTGTGCACTCAGGGAATGCTGGGCGTTGTAGTACTACAGCTGCCTGCCTGGATTGCAAGTTGGATGTTAACCCATGCAACGGGGATGAGCCCCTTCTAAAAGCTTATGCGCCAAAATGTAGCCGGCTTCGGTCAAAACGGGTTCGGCCGAACCCGGTGAAGTTCGGATTCGCTGCGAACCGAACTTTTCACGATGTTCGGACCGAAACCGGGTTCGGTTGTCCCAGTTCGCTCTTCTCTAGTCATGGGTTTACAGCTGAAACACTTTGCAAAACAAATGGGTAATTAAAAAACACATGCGTTTTTTAGATGCATTTTTCTCCCCAACAGTTCAAAAATGCAACAAAATCGCAACATAATTGCAATATGTGAATCCAGCCTAACGGTTGAGGTGGGTCCTCCTCAGTCATGGGAAACATCAGTAGAAAGCAAGTCCTTGGAAAAAAATCAAATCATCTAGTGAGAGATGGGGGAGAGGGCAATCTCAGTGATCAGCCACCATCAAACCGTTGTTTTTTTAATTAGAATATTGACTAGTGATAGCAGCCTGATTTAGGCCGGATTTACACGAGCGTGTGCGTTTTGCGCGCGCAAAAAACGCGGCGTTTTGCACGCGCAAAATGTACTTAACAGTGTGTCAGCAGCGTATGATGCGTGGCTGCGTGATTTTCGTGCAGCCGCCATCATTGACACTCTGTTTGTATGTTTGTAATTAGAAAAGCACGTGGTGCTTTTCTGTTTTCATTTATACTTTTTACTGCTGTTGCGCAAATCACGCGCGTCCCATGGAAGTGCTTTCATGTGCTGCACGTGATTTTCACGCACCCATTGACCTCACGCGCGTTGCACGGACGTATTACACGTTCGTCTAAATAAGCCCTTATGGCGATGGGAAAACACAGAAAATTGGGTCAAAATGACTTCATATTACAGAAAAAGGCCCTACTTACTGATGCAGATACCAATTCCCAGCAGGTTGCAGACAAGCCGAAAGTGTGGTATGGAGGAGGTAGCACTGGTGCAAAATACTGATGATCATCCACTCTAAGGCCGGATTCGCACGAGTGTGTGCGTTTTGCGCACGGAAAAAACGCAGCGTTTTGCGTGCGCAAAAGGCACTTAACAGCTCCGTGTGTCATCCTCATATGATGCGCAGCTGCGTGCTTTTCGCGCAGCCGCCATCATGATGACACTCTGAATGTTTTCATTCATACTTTTTAGTGCTGTTGCGCGAATGACGTGCGTCCCACGGAAGTGCTTCCGTGTGGTGCACGTGATTTTCACGCACCCATTGACTTCAATTGGTGCGTGATGCGCGAAAAACGCACAAATATAGGACATGTCGTGAGTTTTACGCAGCGGACACCGGCTGCGTAAAAATCACGGACTGTCTGCACGGCCCCATAGACTAATATAGGTCCGTGCGAGGCGCGTGAAAATCACCCGTATTGCACGGACGTATATCACGTTCGTCTGAATAAGCCCTAACACCTATCATCCATAAGAGGGGGGCTTCTTACCGTACTAACTGCACGCAGATAAGACTTCTATAAGGTGCCAGTTCCACTCTAAGGCCGGATTCACACGAGCGTGTGCGTTTTGCGCACGCAAAAAACGCGTCGTTTTGCATGCGCAAAAGGCACTTAACAGCTCCATGTGTCATCACTATATGTAGCTTTTCGCGCAGCCGCCATCATGATGACACTCTGTTTGGATGTTTGTAAACAGAAAAGCACGTGGTGCTTTTCTGTTTTCATTCATACTTTTCAGTGCTGTTGCGCGAATCACGCGCGTCCCACGGAAGTGCTTCCGTGTGGTGCGCAAGATTTTCACTCACCCTTTGACTTCAATGGGTGCGTGATGCGCGAAAAACGCACAAATATAGGACATGTCGTGAGTTTTACACAGCGGACACACGCTGTGTAAAAATCACGGACTGTCTGCACGGCCCCATAGACTAATATAGGTCCGTGCGAGGCGCGTGAAAATCACCCACGTTGCACGGACTTATATCACGTTCGTCTGAATAAGCCCTTATATGTAGCGCTCCATGCAACCACAAAAATTATTTTCAAAAATGATATTGAGTTGCACATATAAATTAACAACATAAATTAAAATAAACTTTATATTCTCTCTCTCTCTGCCTTTCTTTATAAGGTGTATGTCAGTTAGTATAATATCTATAATCCATTGACTAGTGATCAATGGAATATTCAGTGGCCTATCCATCATGATCAATGGTCATCAAGGACTAGGACTAGTGTTTGATCAGTGAGTGTCTGGTCCCTTAAAGGGACATATGCCACCTCCTGGACCCACACCTATCTCTAGAACTGGGCCCCTATACCCCGTTCTGCCGCTCTGTGGCAGAAACAGGTGAATTCCCACCATGAATTAAGAAACAGCGTAGCTCCCTGAGCTACGCTGTTTCCGTAAGTCCCATAGAATCGAATAGTAGTTACAGAAATAGCGTAGCTCGCATGCTGCACTGCTTCCGGAACTGCCATTCACTACTATAGGACTTACGGAAACAGCGTAGCTCAGCGAGCTACGCTGTTTGCGTAGCTCCCGACCATTTAATCAGGACAAACGTGGCCCCGTTCTAGAGATAGGTGCGGGTCCCAGAGGTTGGACCTGCATCTATCTGACATTTATGACATATCCTGTGGATTTGTCATAAATGTCCCTCATGGGAAAACCCCTTTAGGCCTGATTCAGACGAACGTGGCGTCTTTGCGCATGCAAAACACGCAGCATTTTGCCTGCGCAAAAGCCACTTACCTGCTGCGTGAGGCAGCATCATATGATGCGCGGCTGCGTGCTTTTCGCGCAGCCGCCATCATTATGACACGACATTTGGATGTTTGTAAACAGAAAAGCACATGATGCTTTTCTGTTTACATTCATCCTTTTGACAGCTGTTGCGCGAAACAGGCAGTTCGCACGGAAGTTTTCACGCACCCATTGACTTCAATGGGTGCGTGATGCGCGAAATACGCCGTGATATTGAAAGTGTCGTGCTTTTTACGCAGCGGACAAACGCTGCGCAAAAAGCACGGACTGTCTGTACTGCCCCATAGACTTCTATTGGTCCATGCGTGCCGCGTGAAAACCACGCGGCCTGCACGGACGCAATTCACGTTCGTGTGAATCAGCCCTTAATGTCAGTTCTACTTTTAGTTTCCTATACCTGCTAGTAAATTTAGTGCCCAAATCCTCGAGAGTACATGAATTTATCTTCTGGGAAACCCCTGAGAACTGGCCATCCATGGTTGAAACATGCTATAATAATTCTTTGGCTCTTTTTAGGGATCAGGAGAAACTTCCACAATCCTTACATATTATGTTTGGCTCCCACCGGAGGCTGGGGGAAGTATCACACATTACAAAATTAATTTCTCCCACTAAAAAAATGAGCTGTTTTGCAGATTGTGAGCTCTTGTCTCAGTTGAAGGTGTGGTGAGGTCAGCTATAAATATATACAGTGTGTTTATATAAAGTCAGTCTGAACCACATCTTAACTACTTATTAGACTAATCATAGTGTGGTGCTATTATTATTATTATATTACAGTAGCCCTAAAGTGACAGCTTGCTAAATTTTTATAAAATGTGAAACAAGTAGCACATGTAAATTCTTAGAATGTGCTATGATGCTTCTTCGATTTTTTCGATAAAAAATTAATAGTTTCAATTGAATAAAATAATGTTTCCCCCATTTAGGTCAGCCAGCATGCAGTTAATCGTCTCCCCCACAGTATGATACATATCGCTCATTTGTGTTCAGCTATAGGCTTATATAAGACAATCTTTGTGACATCAGTGCTGCTATAAATACCAGTTTTCTGAAGGAGTAATTATCCGTGGGTTAATTCCTCTCAAAGACACGTTGCACCGTATAACTGCCTTTATAAAGAACTGTTCATTTAGATCACTAAATACATAAAAGATATCAAATTGGAAACCCTGGCAGTAAAATATTATGCAAGTTACCACTTTTTACAAATATAATTACAGTAATGCTCTTTGATTTATACATTGTGCAAATAAATTCCTATATTACACCATATTATATAATGTTGTATTTGATATTTTTAATTTTTGTTCTTAATGACAAAAATACATACAAAATTCCTTATCCAAACATACCCTATAATTTGTTATCTTATATATACGCAGCTGCTTATAATATAGGACTAGATTCAATGTGGGTGTTTTAAATGACATCAGATTGAATAATTTCCTAATATTCCTTACTGAACGTCAATGCTGGTACACCCAATTCCCAAGTGGTAGCAATGTACATATTTCCCATCAACATATAGTAACATAATATAAAAGGTATTAAAACTTATCTCTAGTCAAAACATGAAAATGAAGCACATTGAGATCTGTCCTGATGTTTACAGGATTATTACAGTGCTGTCAATAAATCAGTTGCACTGACAAGGAGGGAGCACTGTAGTCACTATCAAATAGCTCTTCATACGAAAATGCAGATCTGCAGGGTGAAATAAAAAAAAATATATATTTTGATCGGTCAGTGTTCCCCCATCGATCAGCTAAATCAAGGGGCCATGGCACTCCACCAAGTGCCGCATCTCCGTCATTGATTACTCACGCACAGTGTGACTGTGAGCTGTAGTATCCGGCATAGCCACAACTGTACGTACGCTGCTATGCCTAGGTAAATAATCAAGCACAATGGCCCTTCATTCAGCAGATCGGCAGGGGCGCTGGGAATCTGACACCCACCGATTAAGGCCTCATGCACATGAACATAGCCATGTGCACAGCTGTGATTTTCGGGTCGGCCGGCCGCAGAGTGTCACCCACGAGCCGCCCGCAAATCACGGGCCATGCACATGGCCGCGTCCATTATTTTCTATGAGCCTGGACCGCAGAACACAGTCGTAATAAGACATGTCCGTCGGTCGTGTGCATGGGCCCATAGAAATTAATGGGGCCGCAATACTCCCGTGGATTTTCGGGGGAATTGCTGCCGCAAAAACATGTTTGTGTGCATGGGGCCTTAGGCCAATTCATTGCTATGGCACCATGCACACGACCGTGATTTTCACGATTCCTTCCAGGATCTCAAATATGAGCCGCAGAAACTCAGGACATGTCTTATTACGGCCCGCAAATTCGCTACGGACTTGCCCATAGAAGTCAATGGGCCTGTGGAAACTGCGGATACACCTTCGTGTGACATCCGTAATTTTGCGGATTTGCGGAAGTGTTGCTAAGCGATGACAGGAAGTCAGTATCATTGTTTTCCTTGCACTTTTTCATATGATCCGCATTTTGCAGATGACACACGGATGTACTACGGATGACATTTCATCCGCAAAATACGGACCACGGTCCGGGAATTTGCGGATCAGAAAAACACTATGGTCGTGTGCACGAGGCCTAAATGTTGATGGCCTATTCTAAAGAAAGGCCATCAATAAAGAGGTCCCCTTTAACCCTTTCCTGACTGCCCACTGTCTTTTGACAGCGGGCGGTGCAGGTCTGAAATCTAAAGCGACATCTGTTTATTAGACATGTCAAAAGTGTGATAGATAAGGGTAGACTCACTGAAAATGATGGTGTTCCAGAGAGAGCACTCTGCTATTTCTTTATTCCTCCTTTCATTTTAAGGGAGAGTGACCATGCATGTGTGGCCACCAAAAATAAGGACCCAGGAACAACTCTGGATCTGATGTAGTCCAAGCATTAGAACCCCATTTATATTATTTTTATGGCATGACTAATTGACATGTCATAAAAGTGACTGATCTACCACATCAGTTACTTGAGTCTCTGAGCAAATTTGTGGATTGATAATAATATTGAGTAATGCAATACTTTCTGACTCTTGCCAGGTGAGGATTACACACAGAATTAGAGAATTTCATGCACTGCATTTGGATATTTGCAAATCATTACTGTTATCTCTGATGACACATGGACTGTTAACTGTCAAATACAGACAGCATGTGCAGACAGAATCCTAAATCATGTAATAACTGGCACAGATCTATCAGTCACTGGTGCACAATCCTAAGGTCGCTTCTAGCAATGCATGTATAGTGGAAGGAAACAGGTAGCGATCTACTAAAATTCATCACTTTGTCAGGACAGTTCCTAATTATCTTCAAAATTGTGAGATAACCAGACAGTGTTATGAACTGGGATGTGTGACTTTTACGCAGCACATGGAACTATATAGATTTTAAAATGGTACCTGGTGCCTGGTGATTGCATGGACTGTCACAATAAGATTGGAGATAGCACTTAGCGTAGAAGTGTTGGGTGAGGAGAAGATGGCACCCTTGGAGAATATACCCACAGATAAGGTGTAAAGTAGTTTAGGATCAGGGGTTCCCATTTCTACTCTGCGTGGTGCTCAGTATAAAGGCAAGGTATCCTGACATATGTTGTAGTGAGAGAGATGAAACAGCGGCACTCACCCATCCAGTAGAAAAAACTTCTATTTCGGCATACAAAGAGTTAAAAAGTGCTTCCTAGGGAGGACAAGACAGACATCATCATAGGTTACAGCCTGTTTTGTGCTAACCAGCGCTTCTTGACCTGAGAAGAAGCGCTGGTCAGCGCGAGACAGGCTCTATGCTTTTTGTATGCCAAAATAAACGTTTTTTTTCTACTGGATGGGTGAGTGCCGCTGTTTCATCTCTCTCACTACAATACTTAGCTAAGAAGGTCTATCTCTTCTCCACTATAATATATAAGTGACATTTTCTGTGTCATCAATAAGGAAATCAAATTGCTCAGCGTTTACTGATCCACCCCTGACTTTTCTTGAATTTTTAACATGGAAGTCTATGGGAAACGGATGACTGACGCATGGCTACTGTCGGAGGCATCCGTTAGAGGTATACATTTTTTTTTACATGTTTGTTTAACATCTTGCACCATACATTTTGGAATATGTCGGGTCTAGAGATAAATTAATAAAGAACACATCTGCAGCTTTTTGTTTGAGAAGAATTGGGCTTTTATGGTAATTAGAATTTTTATTAAAGATTTCATGACCTAGTTTCTTATTAAAATTACTTTAAATGGATAAGGGTCCATGGGGATCTGCTTATTTTTTCTCAATGTCCATTGTACTGTAGTTAACCCCTTAATGACCGGGCCATTTTGCACGTTAATGACCAAGGATTATTTTTTGTTTTTTCACGGTCGCATTCCAAGAGTCGTAACTTTTTTTTTATTCCGTCGACATAGCCGTATAAGGGCTTGTTTTTTGCGGGACGAGTTGTATTTTCTAATTGTACCATTTTTAGATGCTTATAATATATTGATTAACTTTTATTAACTTTATTTTAGGAGAGTATTGAAAATAAGCAGCTATTCCAGCATTGATTTTCACGTTATAAATTTACGCCGTTTACTATGCAGCGTAAATAACATGTTAACTTTATTCTATGGGTC
Organism: Rhinoderma darwinii; assembly: GCF_050947455.1. Lineage (NCBI taxonomy): Eukaryota > Metazoa > Chordata > Amphibia > Anura > Rhinodermatidae > Rhinoderma > Rhinoderma darwinii. The sequence continues at coordinate 432,926,425 of NC_134687.1, forward strand.
GGCACGATTACGGGGATGCCAAATATGTAAAGGTTTTATATGTTTTTTCTACGTTTGCACAATAAAAAGCCTTTTAGAAAAAAATTACTTGTTTTTCCCTCGCCGCATTCCAAGAGCCGTAACGTTTTTATTTTTCCGTCAATATGGCCGTATGTGGGCTTGATTTTTGCGGGACAATGTGTAGTTTTCATTAGTACTATTTTGGGGTACATAGGACTTCTAGATTAATTTTTATTTATTTTTTTATGGGGGGAATGGGAGAAAAGAGCGAATTTTGCCGTTGTTCTTTTGCGGTTTTTTTGGACGCCGTTCATCCGGCGGTTTAATAAATGTGTTCATTTTATTGGTCAAGTTGTTACGATTGCGGGGATGCCATATATGTGTATGTGTGATTTATTTTGACACTTTTACTACATAAAACCACTTTTTGGGCAAAAAAAGTAGTTTTATTTGATTTTCACTGTAACAGGCAGTTGCGGAAGACAGATCTGGGGGTCTTTGTTAGACCCCCGGCTGTCATGGAAACCTGACGGCGACCCGCGATTTGTTTGCGGGGGCGCCGATGGGGTGACAGAGGGAGCTCCCTCCCTCTGTCAAACACATTAAATGCCGTTGTCACTATTGACAGCGGCATTTAATGGGTTAAACTGCCGGAATCGGAGCGCGCTTCGATTCCGGCAGTTGCAGCAGGAGCCAGGCTGTGTATAACAGCCGTGCTCCTGCTGCTGATCGCGTGGGTACAGTGGCAGTACCCGCGCCATCACAGGACGGATATATCCGTCCTCCTGCGCGAACTAGCAGCTGCTGAGGACGGATATATCCGTCCTTCGGCGTTAAGAGGTTAAATCATGAAACATTCACTTTTGAAGCTATTTTAGAGAAAAAGTCTCACTTGCCAGTCACCCATGTAAAAGCTTCCATAGAGCACTGTTAAAACATTAACTTACCTAAACCACCCCCTCCAGTACTGGAGACTAATTCCTTATTCTTCTTCTGTAGTGTATGAGTAAAAGTACTGGTGGTGCCAAGTACATGGCATTTACACAAAGATTCAGAATTGTTACCTTCTCTGGTAGCTTGGCAGTCTCCTGAACACACAGTGTAGACCTCAGCATAATAATGAAGTGGTGGGTGCTCACAATAGAATTATATATGATATATTTAGGTTACGGGTTACATACCCATCAAGTTCAACCAGTTATTGTCATGAATAGCCAAGACTTGAAAGAAAAGTGGTAAACAAGAGCTGGTGTGAGACATCATAAACCTGCATCAAAAAAGAAGTTCCAATTAGTTTTTTTCCAATGGGGTCCCCCTTCCTGTTAACATCATGTGGGCTTACAAACTGAGCTCAAAACACGCTGAAAGGTTTTTTATTTACTGCTTTATTTAATGGAAATTACTGAGCACTTTAAAAAATAAATACAAAAATACTAGAGCTGAGCATAAATAAGAGCTTTGTATGAATGGAGTTGACTCCAAGTGTCGAAGCTTTAAGTGGTAAAGACTAAAAAAAAACATGGTTTCCCCAAAGTTCAAGACAATCAGTCATCTCATTGACTTCTTATTAGAAAGGTAGTATATTGCTCTTTACCTCCGTATAAAAATAGATGATAACATTATTTTACTGCTTCCATTTCCAATTAAGACTGAAATTAATGCTATTATGTATTCTTGGCATCCATCAATGACCACCAAACTCTATACTCAAAACACTCGTCTGCAGTAATCTGTGAAAATGAATAAAGAGGGAATAAATAACCCCTATCATTATACTAAAAGAACCGTTCTCCCTGCCCAGCATCTATTCATCACATCCAATGTGCAGGTGACTCTGGCTCCTGGGAAGACATGTTGAATGCCAATTCTTGCCCTTGGCATGATACCAAATAATTGCTCTTTTCATAGAGGTTACACTAACAACTTTGCTGCCTGTGCTTGGCTCAGGTCCTAGAAGCCATTCATTGCTCTTTTCTGAAACTTTCTTGTTGGAATCATAATACACCAGCAAGACTGTCATTAAAAACATCTCTCTCTGGTGGAAAAATACACTGTATATCCTTCTGCTGCACATCTCGCTATTTCAGTGTTTAGTTCCATAACAAAACATATAGGCATGTTGATTGAGAATCATGTATCTCATAGATCAGAAATATTGAGGATAGCCAGCGAGGACAACACCCTTTCCAAAGGCAGCCCCATATTAACAGTTATTGTCAGGGGAACCTGCCTGCACCTACACATTTACCCTGCAAAATGTGGTATTACAGTGTCCATTTAAAGGGAACATGTCACCAGCATTTCACCTATTAGACCAGCAATACCTGGTGGTAGGGGGTGAAAAATCATTTCTATATAACCTATAATTATCTTCTTAGTCGGCTCTGTACCTTTAGTATTCAGTTTTTTAGTGTTCCCCCACCGTATGCTAATGAGCATAAAAGAGTCAAATCTTCGGTTGAAAAGAGTCATATCTTCATTCCTCAAGTCTTTCCGAGTTTACCCCGCCTCCTTACTTTTGATTGACATCTCCTCGCCTTTCACCAGCACACAAAATCTTGTGCTTGTGCATTGATGTCCTCTTCTGGTGTGTGCGCACCGGATTATTATGCGCAACGGGACACCGGATTACTACGATAAAAAGCGCTAAATGTTTGCAGACCGGTATTTACAACCGGAGGAGGAGTTTAGGAGAGGGGAGAACGGCAATGAACTTTTAAAAGCAGCGACCATTGAGGGATAAGTAAAGTTCAATAGGTGAAATGCTGGTGATAGGTTCCCTTTAAATCAATTGGCCATTATGTTTTACTCAATTAGCTTTTCTACAATAAGGCATATGGACAAGGCATATTCTAAGCGGATACGAATTTAAGAAAAAAAACATTGGGAGTGATTTATAAAAACTGATGCAAACGAAAAGTGGAGTAGTTACCCATGACAACCAATCAAATTCCACCATTCTTTTTTTCAGAGGCCCTTTGGAACACAAAAGGCAGCAACCTGATTGGTTGCTTTGGGCAACTACTCCACTTTTCTTTTGCACCAGGTTTGATAAATCTCCCTCATTTAGTTTCAGACTGGTCAGCATGGCTTCAGAAAGGGGATCGATCTCCAAGAAACATGGCTGTTATTTTGTAAAAATGTATTGCTATTTTTTTTTTTATAACATTACTTTTAAATGAGTTTTGTTTAGTCGTAAACAGATGCATAACGAAACTATCAGCAAGTATAACAAGGTGCAGCATGGTGCCAAGGGGAAGCGAGCAAAGGGTTTTAGTAACTAAACGTCAGGAAACATCAATGGGTGCTATACAAAAAAAGGATCACACAAATACTAATAATCCTCATGTGGTAACTAAAGTGTAAAAATGTATTCCGTCGAAAAAACGGAAACGGTGACAAATGGAAACCATTAGCAATGTTTCCGTCACCATTGGTATCAATGGTGATGCAAAGGGAAGCTGCGGTTCCCCTTTGACTCTCCGTTGCGGGGTTCCACGACGGAAACCTCAGACGGAACCCCTCAACGGAAAGCCAACGCTGATGTGAACAGGCCCTTACATGTGCAGTTAAAGATTCATAACAACTCTAAAATATTTGATGCGGCGGTGATGTTGGTTTTAATAGATGTAAAGCACCAGACTCAGAATAATGTCCAACTAAGAATACTTACTGCATACTCCAGGATTATAACAGATTGGAGATGAAAGGAAACATTTTTTATTTCGTACTTTATCACATCAAAGTATAGGATTCCCATTGAATTCCTCCTTTTTATATTCTTTGCCTCAAATTTAATTCAAGGCTTCAGTTTATGAGGCAGAATTGAATTTGTCAAGATCTAACTTCAAACTAATTTTTTTCTGGAAATAGCCATTCCTCCTATGGTGCATGGTTATAAGTATATGTTGTCTTTGGCTGAATGACAACACATTAGTTTTTGAGCAACCAGGAACATAATCATCAAGACTTCAAGTAAGATGGGAGAGCAGGTAATCCTATTTTGGGGGAGGAATATCTGCCTCAAAATTCCGTAAGGGAACTTTGAGGCAGATATTCCTCTCCCTGCACGCCGATTTTCGCGGCAATTATCGCGCCGTTTTTCGCCCGCGGCCATTGAGCGCCGCGGGCATAAAACAGCGAGAAATACACTTTCTCCTGCCTCCCATTGAAGTCAATGGGAGGTCGGAGGCGGAAGCGCCCGAAGATAGGGCATGTCGCTTCTTTTTCCCGCGAGGCAGTTTTACTGCTCGCGGGAAAAAGACGCCGACGCCTCCCATTGAAATCAATGGGAGGCGTTCTCGGGCCGTTTTTGCCGAGTTTTGCGACGCGGTTTCCGCGTCAAAAAACTCGGCAAAATACCCCGTGTGAACATAGCCTTACAGTGGAAAGATTCCTTAAGAATGCTATATATCTTTATTAGTGTTTTTTTTTACTTGTAGGAATATTTTGCTTTTGTGGGAAAAAGAGAAATGATAATGATTGCAAACATATTTAAAATGTTCCCATTTTACCAATTAGACGTAAAACAGCAGGCATCGACCTCTTCATTTATGCCCAAACATGTCCATTTACACACTAGCCTGTTTGTATGCCCTACTAAAGTAAAAAATTGCAACCAAAATTCAATTAGCCATCAGTTGATGAAATAAAACGAAAAATGACGTAAGAAAATCTCATTAACAACACAAATAAATTGCTCAATGTTAATACAATTTTGTTCTCTGAACTGATCTCAACAAATCCTGTTATCAGCTAAGGCTTCTGCAGACTAAGCAACTTATAAGCAACCAACATTTAAAGCAGCAAAACACTAAATGCCTATAATGTAGGTTAAGTAAAGGAACGGTTCATTCTTTCACCACCAAGACTGTTTCGTTTTCAGTAATATGCTTCGCTTTATGACTATTTGTTATTGAGGATAAAGGAAGGAAAGGTTGGCAACCACTTAGGGTGCAGCTGACTTCTTTACCTAGGGAAACACATCACAATGCTCTCATTCTTGATCAATAGTAGTGCTCATGGAGTACCACAAAGAAAACCGCATATTTCTGAAGCAGAAAATGGAGTGCCTTCATAAAGTTCTATCTTTCTTGCACTGATCATAGCGATCAATGCAGAAGCAGAAATCTGCAATTGATCGCCCTCTGGTGGCTGCTTAAAGATTGCTTCTATCACTGAAATAGAGCAATGCTGGAGATGGGAGTAGATCAGTATACTGTGGTATGGTCTTACAGCGGCACTTTGGCTAGTACCCATTGGGAGTGGAACTGTGGTTAGTATGGCAGAAAAATCTGTGGTTAGAAAATATTGGGAGACATTATACCTGGCTCTGATGGGGGCACTGTGGTTGGTTTTCATGGGGGCATTGTTATAGGGGGCACACACTATAGCACTGTCAATGGTTGCACTGTGCTATCACTGTTATTTACTAACATATGTATAAAGGGGGTTTTACACTGGCCAATTATCGAGCAGACGAGCGTTCATATAACACTGGTTGACGATAATTGCCTTGTGTAAACAAGGGAACGATCATCAGATGAACGAGCAAAGGCTCAATCATCTGCTGGTCGTATCGTTTTAAAAAACGAAAATATTATTGTAAACAGTTCTGCCGACATGATAATAATTTAAGGGGGCGAGCGACCACTCGTTCCCATCCATAGCTCTGTGTGACAGGAGCAAACGAGCGCCGATCAACGATGTCTCGTAGGTCGACGCTCGCTGCACTGGCCAAATATCGGCAGGTGTAAAAGGCCCTTATCACAAGCATGCAAATACAGCATCAATTGTAAATAAGCTCATGCAACTTTATAAGGACCAATAGAGGGTGCATCAGATCTAACCAAAATATGTAAACCGGCAAAATAATGTCACAAAGCACGAATAGTAATATAAAAAATATATAATAAAATCTTTAATGCCTGAATGCATAACCATCAATGCCTCAATGCCTGAATGCATAACCATATTTATGTTGCAAACCGGATTGGTGCTGAACCGGTTTGCAACATACAGATGGGTATGTATTGAGGCATTAGATGGGTATGTATTGAGGCATCTACACAATAACATGTAGAACACTTGATCTAGTGTTCTACACATGTTATTTACATGCTGCAGTTTATATATACCCTCATATACTTCTGTATATTTCTGTGTCTATTTACTATATACTAGTATATGACTCTTGTTCTTATGTAACTCTATAATTGTGAGCACCTAGCACTTTATCTATGATACTTACATGTGATATATATATACCAGTTGCCTTGGACCTGTTTTTTCTGTGCGCCTCCATCCTCTTCTGCCCCAGTCACTTATTCCCAAGCACTGTAAACTTTCAGATTGGTTGCGCTGTGAATATTCGGAGAACGTGATTGGTTTATGTGCAGGGTAATGAACATACAGACAAGCAGTAGAAGACTGAATTCAATGAAATGCTCAGCCCTTAGTCAGTCTTCTACTGCTTGTCTGTATGTTCATTACCCTGCACATAAACCAATCACGTTCTCCGAATATTCACAGCGCAACCAATCTGAAAGTTTACAGTGCTTGGGAATAAGTGACTGGGGCAGAAGAGGATGGAGGCGCAGCCTTATATAGTGGATCGAGCGGGTTCCCCAGCAGCATTTAAAAAAAACAGGATCCTGACCTGTCCACAGAGTTTAAGGCAGCACAGAGTATTTCAGGAGCCGCGTTCTGCTCCCGTAGGTAAACGGGGTAGCAGCACTGCGAAGACCGCACGGAGAATTCACCAGCGGGCGGTCAGGATAGAACGTAGCAGCTAGATGAGGGGAACACACCCAGCTGCTATGTGAGACACAGCAGGGTGCGCTTCCAACAGAACCGTGCTGTTAGCTATACAGCTGACGGCTGTCAGCCGTGCAGTAGGATCTTGTGCGGGGTGGTGACTTGCCAATCATGTGAAGGTGTTATTGAGGACAGGAGTTGAGGAGAGGTAACAGACTGAGAGCTAAGTAATGGTAAGAGCAGAGTTCACAGCAGCACAGAATATTTCAGGAGAGGAGCGTGCAGATGTTGAGGAGTGTATGATGCTGACTGGTCACTGATTGGTCAGCGTCATACACATAAACACGCCCAGTTAAAAACACAATACACGCCCAGTTGGATTTAACGAAAAAAAAACGCCCAGTTGTCCATTTCAAAGCTCATTTGCATAAATATAAAATAGCTCATAACTTGGCCAAAAATTAACGTTTTAAAAAACAAAAAAAAACGTTACTGTTATCTACATTGCAGCGCCGATCACATGCAATAGGAGATATGGGTTTGAGAATCTGGTGACAGAGCCTCTTTAAGGACCCCTGTACCCTACCTTCTCGAGCACTCCCTCCAACTATGTCCTTACCCCTCCAGGAATTATCCCCTCCCTAACACATCCAGTAATCCCAGTGTGCCACTCAATGATTCCTTTGCATGCCAAGTCGTATGTCTAAAAGGAGATATTAAGTCTTTGATCTCCTGCCTGTTCAAATGGGTTACGATAAATTGCCTTCACTTTTTGAAAAAGCGCTCTGTCCCCTTTTCCTTACGTACGCCTCTCTGTGTCAAGTCGGCCTATACTTAAGAGTTTTGTCAGCTGACTGATTATGTCTGTGATCGTCTGGGTGTCTGGACTTAGCCAGTTTTGCAATAGGCACCTCTTTGCCACCATGAGGATGGTATGAACCATCGAGGGCACTCCTCATAGATTGTTGGGATTCTCCTCAACATCAGGGGGTGTCACCTGGTGGAACAGCATGCATTGTGATGACATTGGCAGGGTGTATGACCAGAAGGACACTATAAACCGACCAGTTGCTTCCCAAAACTTTTGGGTTGCTGAACACGTTCAGATCCCATGCCACAAATCTATTTTGGCCATGTTACATTTAGGGCACGCTGTGATCCTGTTGGGATATTAAATCCATAAATCGCATTGTGCATAAGCTTAAAATAAGATTCCCTCCATCTTTCATTAATGATTTCCTTGAGGATTACCTCCCAACCAGTATGACATTAGCTATATCCGGATCTCCAGTCACACGCTGCCAGGTCTTATAACAGTCAGTTGGCTGCAATTTTATGACCATGTTCCGGAGTATATTATATAATGAGGAAATTGTGTCTTTTTCCATTCTGGAACCCATAATTTCATCCAAAGTATGGATGTTCGCCTCTGTTTGCAGCGAGTGTAATCTGCTTTTACAAAATGCCTAAATATTTATAATGGGGAGATTATGTCTACTAGTAAGTCCATATTTTTCCTTTAACTTGGTTATAGTGAGCCATCTCGGATGATCCGCATGCATCAAATTTTGGGTATCATAATATTTTTTCCCTCCATTCTCTGAAAAGACTATTATCCCTACCCTGTGTGAACTCAGGATGATCCCAAAGCGGCATCCATTTGGATAGTAGGAACAGTAATTTAAAGAATTGTCTCAATATCTTCCACGAAATTACGGTATCTCTAAGCAAAACTGAACATTTCACATAGTGTGGAAGCTTGGCATATTTAGTGTGCGATAAGGCTAGAGGATCCCATGGGGACGCTAGTTGTTTTTCCAACCCCGAATTTGAAAAATGACTGGTACCATGAATCCAGTCCAATAAGTGATGGGAAAGACCAGCTCAATTATACCCTCTTACTTTGGAAAAATTAATTCCTTCCTCCACTTTACAGAACATTAAATTAGATAGCGCTATTCTAGGTCACTGGCCGTTCCAAATAAAGCGTGAGAAAGCTGTGTTAAGTCGCCTGGTGACAATGTGCTTTAGTAGGATAGGTAAAGTTTGCAATGGGTAGAGTAACTTTGGGAAGCTCATCATTACTAAGTGGCATCGACCTAGAAATGTAAGCGGGAGATGTTGCCACTTCTGTAACTCTAGGGATATTTTAGTTATGATGCGTTTATAGTTCAAGGTATACCGGGTATCCGGTGTCCTCCCAATCTTAATGGTGGTATATTATGTGGCTGTTTGTATGGGAATCACTAGGTTGGACCAAAACCCAGTTGAGTGAGGGTGATCCAATTCCAGTAGTTCACTCTTTGAGATATTGATTTTATATCCCTAGAACGTTTCGAATGCATTAATTTCATCCCGCAACGGACGTAGTTGGGCCTTCGGGTCTGACATTAAGAGCAGTATATCATCGGCAAAAAGCGAGAGCATTACCTCCTTGTCCCCAATCCTAATACTCCTAAAGATGTGCCCTGTTTCCAATAGTCTCGCCAGGGGTTCTAGTGCTAGTTCTAAAAGTAAGGGGGACAACGGGCACCCTTGACGAGTTCCTTTTTCTAGCGTAAAAGCCTCTGATAAAAAGCCTGGGGTTTGTATCCTAGCCTTTGGAGAATCATAGAGGCCCTTCAAGAGTTTTCTAAAAGTTCCTATTATGTTCATTCTATCCAGCGCTATCCCCAGTCAGCGCCATTTTACATTATCAAACGCTTTTTCAGCATCCAAGGTTAATGAAGCCGGCGACTCTCCCAGCTGGGGATGATACCTAACCCTATCAAGAACCGTCAATACTTTGCAAATGTTAGCCACCGCAGATTTACCCTCGATGAATCCCACGAGCGCCGAGCCTACCCAGGCAGGCACCAGGGTTGCCAAACTGTCTGCCATGATTTTCGTAAGGATCTTTAAGTCCTGGTCTATAAGCGAGATAGTTCGATATGAACCTGGATTCAACAAATCTTTCCACGGTTTGGGTAATGCTTTTATGTATGGTCAGATGTGAGGGATGGGGGATTAACGGATTCAAGAAAGGCCTCCCCTCCTCGAGAATCTGGCTTGTCATCCTTACATATGGTTTTATAGAAGTCACATATCACAGAATTAACGTCCTTGGGATCCCTATGTGTCTTGCCTTCAGTATCTCTTATAGCTGTGATGTGGGAAACCCGGATTCTGCCTTTGGCCAATCTGACCAAGAGCCTACCTGACTTGTTTCCATATCGGAATAATTCAGTTTCGAAGTGAGCCCTAGACATCATTCCTCTCTTTTTCAGTCAGAATTCAAAATCTTGTCTGGCCGTATTCCAGGCTGCCCTATCTGAGTCTAGATGAGATACTAGGTAAGCGGTTTATGTGTTTCTAAGACATGTACTAGCCGCCTGGTATTGCTGGTTCACCTTTTTCTTGTGTGTGCATGAGTATGCTAACAACCGTCATCGCATTACCGCTTTGGCAGTGGCCCAGTAAAGTGAAGGGTTATCCCTATGAATCGCATTAATATGTTCAAACTCCAACCCCTCATGCTTTCCAAGAAGACATCGTCTTTGATCAGGAAAGAGGGAAACATCCATAGATAGTAACTTTCCCTTGGATGCGTTTCTTGAAGAGAAATTGAGATCGGAGCATGGCTGGTCAGATATTAATATGTCACCAATGTCAGATATATAATCAATGCGGGACCATGAATGGTGAACATGCAAAAAATGCGTGTATTCTCTACAGTCTGGGTGGGCCTCCCTCCAGACATCTCTCAGATTTGTGACTTGCAAAAATGAGGGCAAGACTGTGTCAGGGGCTCTTGGCGGGATAATATCTTGGGTAGAACGCTTCCTATCCTCTCCTACATGAAAGACTGAATTGCAGTCCCCTCCCACTAACTTCAGTGAGTGTTGAGCCTGCTGAATATTCAGACCCAAGGAGTGATAGAAGACTATGTTATCTCCATTGGGGCCATAGATATGATATAAACTCAAGAGCTCCCCAATGCTGTCTATGAGCACCTGTATCCACCTGCCTTCCTTATCTGTTTCTTGAGATATGATTTTATATGCAAAATCATGACCCCTGATTTGCCCCCTGCCGCCGGGGATCCACAAACCCAACCCACCCAAAGCTTCTTCATGCACTCAAAATATGGGGTGGCCAAATGAGTTTCCTGCAGGAAAACCACATCAGGTTTAAGCCTTTTCAGGTGTTTCACGATTTTGGTCCATTTATTGGGCGACTTAAGGCCCTTAATATTCCAGGAAATAATTTTCATGAAGGGAATGTTGCAAGAGAGATCTCAGTAATATGGATAACCTCAGTACCTGGGTAACAGGAGTAACATGAAGACAGTAGGTGGGTGTGTGAGACCGTGAGGTCCCCAGGTGTTTCTAAATACATGCAAGTCATCAACAGAATTGGCAACAAAATATTAAAAACAGTGACCATTCTAACGTAATGATTAAAAAAAGAAAAAAAAACAGTCCTAAACTTTGCCCATTGTGGGCTTTACAACATTGAGTGTGTTAAAGAAGGTAAAGGTAACACATTCACTTAGGTGTCTGGACTTTTTTCCAGCATTTAGAGGAGATCCTTCCTCCCCTGGCTTTAAAGCAACAGGGACAAAACAGAAGAGGAGGCTCTTGCACAAGAGAGTCTCCTCCCTGACCAAATGTGTGGGAAATTATTTATCGTGTACCATATGGACAACAGTGGGTTTGGTCATGTAAGGGATCATTATGTGTGCCCAATGGCTTAGGTAGGTGTCAGTGCTGTCAACAATGCTATGCGTAATCGTGACTCACCACTCGCACCAAGCAGTCTCAATAGACCCGATAAAGAAGATCAGGCCGGGTATCTAGTCGTTCGAGAAGAATGTGGTGATAGTCTTTCTCTTGGTGCTGAATAAGGTATCTCTCCTTCCTTGTGTCTCCTAGGACCCCTCTCCTCCTCTCCTTCTTCCCTCCGCTTTCCTTCCACTAGTGATCTGCGACGATGTCTGTCCTGCAAATGTGACTCTGTCAGGGCCTCCTCAGCTTCCTCTGTATGTCCATCTGGAAGCAAGACACGTAGGGTTTCCAGGTATTGTTACTGGAAGCGCTGTTAGCGCTGGTAGAGAATGGAACAAATTTTGCTAAAGGCTGGTCTCTTTTTCGCCACTACAGCGGAATAGTCCTCAAATAACAAAATTTTTGAGCCCCTCAGCTCCAATGGTTGCGCTTTCTTACGGTATGCTCTCAGCAATGAAACCTTATCGTTGAAGTCCAGCAGTTTCATGATAACTTGTCTTGGTCTTAGTAGTTGAGCAGCTCGGGTATCCATATTATACGTAGAATCAGGACCTATGCGATGAGCTCTTTCCACCCAACAATAGAATTCCAGGCCCAAGGCTTTCGGTAATTCCTTCTCGCATAGTAATTGTAAGTCCGAGAATTTAATATTTTTCAGAGAAGCCCAGCAACCTGAGGTTGTTTTGGCGTGATCTGTTTTCCACATCTTCCACTTTTTCTCCCAGGCGTTTGTTTTCCGCCAATGATCTTCGAAGAGTGGAATGTATGTTTTCGTTCTCATCCTCCAACATAGTAATCCTCTGTTCCAAATTATCCAAACGTGTACCCTGTTGACTCACCTCGTTTTGAAGTCTGGAGAAGGAAGCTTGAATTGTGGGTTCCACAGATTTTTGGATGTCGGGAGCAAGTTGTCGTGCCACATCAATAGCCAACTTTCTGTAATCTATCAGAGAGGCTTCCTCCTGGTCCAAATTAAATTCTCCCCTGATGGAGTCAGACAATTACGAAGCTGGTGTGTCAGGCACCATGTCCGACATGTCAGCAGTATTGCCCAGTGTGCTTGGTTTCTACCCGCTACGCAGCAGATAACCGTCCATATGGGCAGCAGGGGCTGCTATCACAAAGAGCAAGTCTGCAAACCCAGTAAGTTCAATCTGTCAGTGGAGAATCCCTGTGCAAAAGTATCTAGTTCAAGTCTTTTAACCAAGGCGAGCACGTGGGGACTGGCGGAAGATGGCGGCGGTGTAACCGGAAATAAAGGACTCGAGCAAGGCCTGGAGGTATGTATCAATGATTCGTGAGCATATGGTCTTCTCAGTCTATGGCGTTTTTTCACTGCCACGCTCTCACAAGACCCTGTGTAGCTCAGCGGAAAGTCTCAGACGTCCAGCACCCCACCGTCTGAGAGCACTCCCCAAAGCTAACACCCAGGAGGCTGGATGTAATGTCGGCAGGGACAACACTGCTGCTGAAAATGGCGGGTTCGTACTGGGCCCGATGGCAAGTGGCACCCAGATATAGTTAAGTTCAAACACTGCTGCAGAAAACAAGTAGCGGGCATTGTCCGCGTTCGGCACTAGCGACCTCGTCTCAGTCTAACTGCCACAAAGTCCCCGATGTCCCAATCACCTCCTGGTGAGATGTCAGTTAGGTGTACGTTATTCAATAGCAGGTCTGTGCTGCTGAAAGCAACAATTATGTCAGGTTTGCCCAGGGGTGTAGCGGGAGCTCTCCTTCCAAGCGTCCTCACATGCACTCCATTTTTAACGTGTTTCATAGTCTAATAAAGATTTCTATATTTTTTTTTTGTATTACTGTGGTGCTTTGTCCCATTATTTTGTAGGTTTATATCACTTATGTTTGCACATTAGCTATGACTCTTATGAGGCACTGTGGGTGTGAATGTTATGGAGGAACTATGGTTAACACTTCTATATGGACACTGTGGCTGTCACTCTTTAGGGGGCACTGTGGCTATCATAGTTATGGTACGTCTATTATGGAAGTAGGCACATTTTAAGCTTGTTTGCCTTGAGTCCCACAAGAGCTTATCCCACCCTTGGCAATAGGGATTCATTGTCAGATGGTATATTCCTACATTGCCTTCACTTTGTATACAGTGAATATAGTCTGTCCCTGGCTCAGTGGCTGTCCAAGATAAGGTAAATTAAATTTTTTGTCAAATATACTTGCATTCAGTATTAAGTTCCCAGGACCCCAGGAATCACAACGACAGGCTGCATTTGTTTACCTGAGACAGTCTCTATGAACATGAGAATCTCAGCTTTGGGTCTGAATAATTTTGAATAACCATTAAATCCTTTTAGTAAACAAGATTGCTGACACAGCAATAAAAAGTCTGATCATGTATACATTATATATGGAGTAGGGATACCAAGTAGCTAATTATAAAACTGCATCATGTTAGCATACAGAACTTACACTCCTCAACATTAAAATTGGAACACCAAGAAGTATAATTTTTGGAAATGTGGAAATCACAGGATCGGTTAATTAATAAAAAAAATATTCCAAACATCTTGATTTATTCAGTATCGAATTTGAGCACCATGCGCAGAAATACATGCACTTACGCTCCTTGGCATGCAATCAATTAGATTATTGATAGTTATCTGAGGAATGTTATGCCACGCTGAATGCACGTGGGCATGCAAATCATTGAGATTGGCTGTTGGCAGCTACCTTTGCAATTGCCGATCAATAAGGTCCCAGATGTGCTCGTTGGGAAACAAGTCCAGAGATGCTGAGGGCCATGGTAGACCGTTTAGGCCATGCAGGCTGCTCACAGTAGCACGAGCAACATATAGCTTGGCATTGTCCTGTTGAAAAACTGCTTCTAGGACACTTTGGAGAAATCGCCGTATTACTGGTTTCACGACCAAATCAATGTAATGCCTAGCTGTTAGTGTACATGAAATGAAGACTAGACGGGTCCGGCTGTTGTACATTATGCCACCCCACACCATAATCCTGGCAGTATGACCGGTATGAGGTTCGCTTGTGAAGGCCTATTCATGGCGTAGCCCACATGGTCTCCAGACCAATCTCTGGCTATCATTGCGTCCGCGACAAAAGCGGCACATCGCTGAAAAGGATAGACCTCCATTCCAGCCTCCATTGTCATCTTGCTGTGCACCATGATAGCCTTTGAGAGATGTGGTGTGTGGTCAATGGAACACTTAGAGCTGGACATCTTGCTCATAGCCCAATGTCGTGCGAACGCCTCCTGATGGTTTGTGTCGACACTCGTTGCCTCCTTAGGCTCGGGATGTGATGTCCAATTTCACTTGCAGACCAGAATGGATCACTACACGCCACTCTTCCAATCAGACGATCCGTTCGTGCAGAGGTTTGCCTCCACTCACCCCTTGCTGTCATTCCCAATCGTTGTTGTTCTCCCAACCTCCGGGACACGCAACGTTAAACAGTGCTGACATCTCAGCCTAGGCGCGTAGCAATCTGCTGGAGTGATAAACCTAGGTCTCTCAGTTGAAGAATTCTGTCCCTCTCAGTTTGCGACAAGTGGCAATAACTGGCTCATTGACGAACAGGAGGCATCGCACAATCATCCCACACCACTTGATCTGATTTTTGAGGTTACATGTGGTTAAAAAACTTTGCTTTCAATTTGGGTTTTATGCCCCTTCCACATGCCACAGATTGGAGCTAGGTGCTTGAAAATTTGACCATTTGCAGATCTTGGCGACACCTGCTACTTCCTCGATTTGCATAACCTTACGGCTTGCCCTTCTTGGTGTTGCAATTTCAATGTTGAGGAGTGTATATAACAGATATAGCGTTAATAACTACTTTTACTACAATACATCAGATACAAATAGGACATTTTAATGTGTTTTACCTTACCATAATTATAGTGCTGCTGAGCAGTAAAGGGTCAGTAAAATGTGAATGGTTTTCCTTTAATAAAGCACAGGTAATGTTGTATTGAGTAGAAGCTGCTCATGCATGCATTATTTACTTTGTAATCTGTCGTACACAGAAATGTTAAACATAAACCAAATTTGGCAGAGCCGTAAACACAGCATCCTGGTTTACAATGCTACATACAACAGAGAGAGATGGGGTTTATGGACTAGAAAGTGAACACACTATATTTTATAGAATCCTTTAAACACTGAATAAACTGACCCTCTGGGCTACTAATCAGAACTTTCATTAGAGAAAAATTATAGTGTTTACATTTTATATACTCATTTTGCATAAATGTACCTTAAATATGATCAATTTAATGGGCTATTGTCATCTCATAAAGTGACAGCATATCTCTAGGACATACCACCCATTTTTAATTGGTGGAAGTCTGACTTCTGGGACCCCCACCCATCCTGAGAATGAAGGGGCTGAAGCGTGCTGCGGTTCCTTCATTGTTGTCTCCTGCACAGCGGTGCTCCTGGCCGCCCACTGTTCCGAGAAGTACAACACAGCTCTAGCACTGAAGAATATACTGTATATACTATGCAGTATTATCCCTTTGAACAATATACAGATGAAACAGAGCTGCTTAGTGTTAGGACCTTGTATGCACCACCACACACAACATTCTGATGCTGGCCAACATCAGGACCATGCACAACTTCTGCTGCTGTGACCCCTATAGCTACGCCACTGGACAGAAGCCACGGGGCCAGTGTTCACAGAGCCTAAAGCCTCAATCTTCATCAGTTCTGTCATAATCAGTTTTCTTATTGGATCCAGGGCTGGCCTTAGGATGGATGGCGCCCAGTGCGGGACTCTCTATTGCTGCCCTCCAAAAAACAAAAATGAACCACATATATAGACAAGCACATACTGGAACATATCTACTGTACATACATAAAGGCAGATATTTAGACAAACAGGAACATATACAAATACATAAAAGGCACATATATACATGCACAAACACACATTCACATACAGACCCATATATACCCACACAGGCACATATATATATACAGTGCGGATAATGTAGTCGATTTCACCTGCAGTCCTATGTAACCCCACAGATAGCAGTGATATCTCTCGGAGTACAGATAATGTAGTAGATGTCACCTGCAGTCCTCGGTAACACCACAGATAACACACAGTGATAACTCTCTGAATACCGATAATGTAGTGGATGTTACCTGCAGTCCTATATAACACAGATGACACACAGTGATAACTCTCTGAGTACAGATAATGCAGCAGATGTCACCTGCAGTCCTATGTAACACCACAGATAACACACTCTGATAACTTTACCCACACAGGCACACACACAGAGGCATATATATATATATATATATATATATATATATATATATATATATATATATATATTCAGGAGAAATAAATCTTGCAGCACTCCAACAGAATGAATGAAAAAAACTGTGATTTATTCAAGCCAACATACAGCGGTGCGACGTTTCAGTCCAACATTAGGACTTTTTTCATACATATATTTATTTATTTTTTATCTCTTTGCAGTGTACCTCCAAACTGGAGATTCACTTTAAAAAGATTATTTCCATGAATTAATTGCCATGAATTGGTTAAAGTTTTATGGATGACCATATATGAAAATGTGGTGTTTCCCTTAAGGGTCAGCATAGTATATAAGGGGCAACATAGTATATAGGGGCATCATAGTATATAAGGGGTAGCATAGTATACAGGTGGCAGCATAGTATATAAGAGGCAGCATACTATATAAGGGGCAGCATAGTATATAAGTGGAGGCATAGTATATAAGAGGCGGCATAGTATATAGGGGCAGCATAGTATAAGGGACAACATAGTATATAGGAGCAGCAGAATATATAGGGGCAATATAAGATAGGGGCAGCATAGTATATAGAGGGCAGCATAGCATATAGAGGGCAGCATAGCATATAAGGGTCAGCATAGCATATAAGGGTCAGCATAGTATATAAGGGGTACCATAGTATACAGGGGCAGCATAGCATCTTGGGGCAGCATAGTGTATAAGGGGCAGCATAGCATAGAAGGGGCAGCATAGTATATAAGGGTCAGCATAGTATATAAGGGGTACCATAGTATATAGTGGGCAGCATAGCATCTAGGGGGCAGCATAGTATATAAGTTGCAGCATAGTACATAAGGGCAGAATAGTATATAAGGGTCAGCATGATATATAGGGACAGTATAATATATATAAGGGATCAGTGGCGTAGCTATAGGGGTCGCAGCGGTCGCAGTTGCGACCGGGCCCCTAAGCCTGAGGGGCCCACGGGCCCCCCTCGCCACACTTAGTGTCCGTATCATTGCTTCTTAGATAAAATCGATCTTTACACAGCGCATGAGCAGTAGCTTGTGTGTATCAGCGTGTGTACTCCCCCTCCCTTCTTGTGCTCTGAGGCACTGGATTGGAGGAGACAGGGGAGGAGGAGCCTAGATACACACACTGCCGCACGCTGAGTAAGGAAAAAGCTCATGTCTCATCCCTGCTCGTTTCCCCGCATCCATGTGAGTTCTGGACAGGCATCACTTGTAATTACATTGTCTCTCTTTAGTGGTTTTTCCCTATACTGTTTGATCTTTGCTGTCTCTCTCTCTGTTCTTTCCATCCTGCAAATAGAGGACAGAACGGGAGGATTCAGCAGTGAGAGCAGCGCAGACAGGACACTGATAAGAGGTTACTGAGGGTCATAATTCATCACAGGACAGCTCAGCCTCCAGTTATCGGGAAGACACTGATAAGGGGGCTAGAGGTTACTGTGGGTCATGAATGATTGCACATTACTGGAGGTCTGGAGCTGTGCTGTAATGTGAAGCACACAGCTCTGCTATGCCAGTGTCCATTGGAAACTATAGAAAATAAAGAGGCTGCTCCTAAAGGTTTATAAAGTTGTTTTTTTTGCCAGAATCATAAATTATCACCTATCCTTAGTGATCATTTTGTTTTCGCTGGGACACCCACCAATCATGAGAACTGGGGTTCCAAACCCCCCCATTCCTCCTCACTGTAAGCAGGACATTGAATGGAGCAGTGATCGTGCATGCACTCTACATTGCTCCATTCAAAGTCTATTTACGTCATTGTCATAGACCGTGAATGGTGCGGCGGGCGTATGCTCAACAGCCGCTCCATTCAAGCTCCTCTTTACTGCAGGGGTGCAGTGAGGAGGCTCAGAGGGTTTGGGACCCCTGGTCTCTCGATCGCCGCCAGCAATAAGAGAATGATCAAATATACTGTGGGGGGCAAAAAAGTTGGTATTGTGGCTGTATAAGGCACAAAGGAGGGTATTACTGTGGGGCACAAAAAAGGCATTCTGATTTTGTGGTGGGGGCACTATTACTTTGTAGGGAACAAAAGGGGGCACTAGTACAGTTTGGGGCACAAATGGGGCCACTATTAAGGTGGAGAGGGCACTAAGAGGGCTATTGGGGCTAACAGCATAATTTGTAGTTTGTGTGAAGAGACAAGTTGTGGCTGGAAGAAGTCATGCCGGTCTGGCCTGGATAGAGTAGAAAAGGGAAATCGGGATACAACTGTAGTGTATTAATTTTTCACTGTGTAGAGCTGGTATATGACCTTTATTTGGTGACTTCATTATTTAGGTATACTATCATACATGGAACTGCGCCGCTTTAAGCCTGCCGTGTTATAAAAGTTGTTTTATTCGTCTCTGATGTATATATTTTTGTTTTGAGGGGTTACTTTAGAGACCCAGTAATGCAGCTGAAAGTTAGAGAGAAGATGCGTAGGGGGGCCCATACTCAAAGTTTGCACCTGGGCCCATGAGCCTTTAGCTACGCCCCTGTAAGGGATAGCATAGTATATAGGGGCAGCATAGTATATAAGGGGCAACATAGTATATAAGGGGCCGCATAGTATATAAGGGGCAGCATAGTATACATGAGGCAGCATAGTACATAACTGGCAGCATAGTATATAAGGGGCATCATAGTATATAGGGGCAGCACAGATATCTTCAGTATTAAAGCAGAACAAATAAAATGAACACACTTAATAAGAGACATATATAAACATGCAGACAAATATATAGACACACACACACACACACACACACACACACACACACACACACACACACAAGAAACGTTTCACGTAACAAAATTCCAGGTATAACTCACACAATAGAGCCCTTTGCAGGGGTTAGCTCTCACCCCTCTGTAAATGTCAGATCTGTTCAGCAGCAAACCAGTCTTCACCTTCCTGCTTCCCCTTCTCACTGGACACACTCTCCCAGCAGCTTTTCTCTTAGTTAACCCCCTTAACCTGCTACAAGATATATATATATATATATATATATATATATATATATATACATACACACAAATATAAATACATATATACAGTCGTGGACAAAATTGTTGGTACCCTTCCTTTAAAGAAAGGAAAACCCACAATGGTCACTGAAATAACTCGAAACTGACAAAAGTAATAATACATAAAGCAGTGTCTGATTTACATTAGTTGCTTTTCAGTAAATTAAAATGTGTTGTTACTTATATCAGTTTCAAGTTATTTCAGTGGCCATTGTGGATTTTACTTTCTTTAACGGAAGGATAACCAATTTTGTCCACGACTGTATATATCTATATACATCTGTACAGATGTATATATACACACATTTAGATATAGTTTACTTTATAATTTCTTTTTATGCCCTTTTCTTTTATAGCCAGAAGAGAAGCAGAAGGCATCTGCAGCATTTGAACAGCTTCAATCTGCAATGGAGGTTTTGGGATTCACGGTGAATGAACAAAAAGCCATTTGGCATGTTCTAGCTGGTATCTGTCACCTCGGAGCAGCAGGTGCATGTAAAGGTAAGGCACAAAACTTATAGCCTCAATTCTATTTTCTTGCCAGTTCAACGCGTGCAAAAAAAAAGGCATTGTATGAACTGACATGTTCTTGTTATGCGCACACGTTTTTTTTCTAGTTGAACTATATTCTACCAGGTGATTTCATTCCACCATCATCATCATAACCACCACCATCATCATAACCACCATCATCATAACCATCACCATCATCATTGTTGTCATCGCATGCTTTTGTGCGCAAAATTTCCTGTGTGTTAGTGATTTTCTTCGGATATAAATATTATTGTGTGTTGGACTGCTACACTACACGCCATCTTGCAAGAGATTATTACAAACACAAAGGACCTGATATATCAAAACTGTCTGAGAGGACGAGTGATCTTGTAAACAAAGCAACCAACTCAGCAGGTCCAGCTTTTTATTACAGATTTCATTTCATTCATTGCAATAGAAATATGAAACAGGGCCACTTTTCTGATACGTGAGGTCCAAAGTACAGTCATTGTATCATGATAAGAAGCAGAAAGACTTGAACTGTTAGTCTGTATTTCAGTCTCTGCCCTCTATGACCCACTGTGCAACATTAGTTGCACACAAGTTAACAGGGTTTTCCGAGATTCTCAAAAAATGGACTGAATAGAGGAGATGACATAAAATAACAAAAGACCCCATACTTACCTCGTGCTGAGACCAGTGAGTGGCTGCAGTGAAGATGTGGGTATATGGGCACGTCATCATTGAAACAAGGTATACAAAAGAGCGGCAGGGACCACTGGAGAGGTGGCGCTTGAGCAGCAGCGGGTTTATCAGGTGTGTCTATAGGTTCTTTTGTTATTTTATGCCATTTCCTCTATTCAGTTCATTTCCTAGGGATCTCGCTGAAATCCCTTAAAGCTGACAAACATATTCAACAGATTTTTGACCTCATGGTTTGGTATTGCTAGTTAAAGATCCTTACTTGTGCAATGTTTGGTTGTGCTGGATGTGAATGGAACTATAGTATTGGCTTTAGTAGCTGAGATATAGAAATAGTTGTTTAGGATAAGTGCAGTGTTTTACAA
The DNA here is from genome assembly GCF_050947455.1 of Rhinoderma darwinii. Taxonomy (NCBI): domain Eukaryota; kingdom Metazoa; phylum Chordata; class Amphibia; order Anura; family Rhinodermatidae; genus Rhinoderma; species Rhinoderma darwinii. The sequence continues at coordinate 432,947,825 of NC_134687.1, forward strand.
AACTATAAAAGGGGATTACATTGTATATTTTCTTCATATTCCAATAAAATAGATGGAAATCGTTTAGATATTTACTGTAACACCTATGGTGATGACAACATTTTACCTCTGACAATTCTTTTCCATTTTGGTGAACCTCTTCCATATAGTAAACATTGTATGGGGCATTTAATAGTTCACGTCCAGTGCTATGTTCTTGCTGAGATTTCATCACGTTGTCTGCCCATACCAAATATCTTTTAACAAGATGTAATTAAACATCTAACTGTGTTTCAAGGTACACAGGATTTTGTGCTACCCTGGTTGGGAAACACTGCTTTAGTGTAGGAGCCTTGTTATTTATATTAAAGGGGTTGTCTCATTACAACACACCCTTTCTATGTGGACTACTAGGGCATATGGACATCCTAGAGGGGAGTCCCGCAATCGGGACACCCCTCCAATAGTAACAGGACAACTTACATAGAGCTTCCCTCGCTCTTGCAGACCTGGTCTGTCCTGGTTTCGATTGAATAGCCAGCATGTAATACCTTTCCTGGTAATATCAACTAACGGCTGGGGCTTTCAGGATTCCGACCCACTGTGATCAGCTGATCATTAGTCCAGATTTAATTGAAATAAGTAATAAGTGCTACACTCACTCACTCACTCACTCACTCACTCACTCACTCACTCACTCACTCACTGCATGACAGGATCTAAACACTACTCTGGTCATGACTTGAAATCACATACGCACTACGAGCCTAAAGATCTGGTTAGGTGTTTCTTTCTTTCAGACAATTAAAGAACTTTGACAAGAAGAGTCATGGTCCTTCCCACGCCCACTCCCAATTTATACCATAAAAACAAGTGAATACTGTACTTACCAGGATGTCCAAACTCCAGTGCTGAGAAGCGATAGGAATCTTTCTGTCTCTCCTGCTCTGGGGTGGAAAATGGTGGCATGTATTGTAGTAATGCATTCTAGCAGACATTGTGGTGAATGTGAGTCACACATCCACTGTGAGTGTGCCGCAACTTTTTGAAAGTTACTCTTTAATGATTTTATTCTAGATCTTAATATTTCAGAACTAAACGTTTATCACCACAGCACTTTAAATTACCCAGATGACAGTAGCTCTGAATCTGTCATATATAATAAGCACATAGATAAAATAAAAACCGTGAAATCTCCTATGATGACCTCCCCTTTGAGAAGACCCCCCCATCCCGACCGTATTTTTCTGTGACAGATTTTCCATGCCATTTTAGTATATGGAAGCTGCTCCTCTAAAAGCAGATCACCCCCTATACCAACCAAAGACCACTTTTTTTAAACAAATATTTCAAAGGAAACCCCTTTGAAAGGAACACAAGCAGGATTTATGTGCACCACTTAATCATCTGGACATTGATCCGCACCACATCTCGGACTGCAGCGAGCAGGAGGAGGAGACTTGCTTAGCAGATCAGGGGAGAGTAGCTGCCAGGATAGGAGAGTAGGAGGAGGAGTTTCCAGCACCATGTTGCGTCATAGAAAAGGAGGAAGGAGGAAGAAGGCTGCGAGAGATTGGAAGGGTACAGCCCACGTAATACTGCACTGAAGGTCCCATGCAATGGCAGTGTATGAGGATTAAAGTTCAGCAGTGATGGGGATATGGAGAGTGGAGTCTGGATGGGGTCTAGGAATGAGGGAATCCATGGTGAGAGGTTAGAGGAGAGTCATGCTGGGGACTATCAATGAGAGGGAAGCCATGCTGGGGACTTTCATCATTAGTTCTGTTTATTTGGGTGCTGTACTAGTTTGCTGACTACATGAAACACTTTAACCTTCATTCTGTGTAACTTTTTCTTTGAGAGGACCAATCCATAAAAAAAAACATTTTTCTGTGCAATTTTGGGGGGTTGGCTCAAAAACGTTTCACTGTACTAAGCACATAAACAAATAACTCTATCTATCCATCTATTTATCTGTCTATCTATCTAATCTATCATCTCGGCAATGGAATGTGCTGTTTGCATAAACTCAACACTATCGTGGAAAATAGCCTACTTGCACAGATCATTTGCGGGTAACTAAACCTTCAGGATACTAGAGTCTCTCATTCAGTCACATCATCATCAATATACATTGTATTTGTTTTCTATTTATTAAAAGTTATTATACCCAGAGCCAAAGGTCCAAACTTATTAATGATTCACATTAGTAAATCTACGGGATAATTGTTCTCAGAGAAATGCAGTAATCTACAGCTTAAATGTAGCATGTGCCGAATATTATGAGAAGGTTTATTCTACATTTCTTAGAACTGTAAAATGTAACTTAAACTTGGAAGGAACATAAGAAATCTCAAAATGTTCACTAACAAATATGCCCCCTTCAACTCCTATTTTACATTAATAAGCACTCAGCAGACTAAGAAAATAGCATGTTTGCATCTGAATGGGGTTGGTGAAACTGCTATTTATGACTTAAGATGAAATTAATCAAAATATAATTGTATATGACATCCACTTTCCCCTTTATTGTTGAAAATTGTGATCTGCAGCAGTAATCCACCGATTAACATACACTATGGTTGTAACTGCCTGTTCATTATAGAATATGACAATGTATACATGACTACAAAATCATCATCTCGTTCTGATGTGATTAAAATAACAATAGGGACTTGTCACAGTGAGTTGCTTACCTTTGCTTTGTGGATGGAATGAACTGAATTAATTAATTTCTACGCTCTAGGTTTGCTAGTTCTGTGTCTAATTGTAGATTAAATATACTCAGTATGAAATAGACCTGACGCTTTAGCTGTTCATTTTAACCAGCAGGTTGACATTTATTCTAGAATATTGTTAAATATGAAATATACTGTACAGAGCTCAATTCTATATCACTTTCCATACAGGTCTACAGGCCTAACACATATATACTCCTTAATATTGAAATTGCAACATCAAGAAGGAAACGTTTTGGAATTGTGGAAATCATAGGACCGATAGACATGTTAATTAAATGGAAATGCTAAAAATAATAGAAACAAAATATTCCAAACATCTAGATTTATTCAGTATTGAGTATGAGCGCCACGCACAGAAATACACGCACTTACACGACTTGGCAGGCTATCAATGAGGTTATTAATTACATAGTAAGGTTAAAAAAAGATACATGTCCATCAAGTTCAACCAAGGGATGGGAAAAGGGAAGGGAAAAATGTCTATACATAGGAGCTAATATTTTTTTTCTAGGAAAGTATCTAAGCCTTTTTTAAAGCCATCTTCTGTCCCTGCTGTGACCAGCTCCTGTGGTAGGCTATTCCATAGATTCACTGTTCTCACAGTAAAGAAGGCTTGTCGCCTCCGCAGGTTGAACCTTTTTTTCTCCAGATGGAGGGAGTGCCCCATTGTTTTTTTGAGGGAGTTTTACATGGAACAGGATTTCACCATATTTTTTGTATGTGTCATTAATATATTGTAAAGTGGTAATATTATATCCCTGTCTTGCGAGTCCATGCCTCTTTTAATACACGACAATATCTTGCTGGCCTATGAAGCAGCTGATTGACATTGCATGCTGTTATTTACGAACATCTTCCATAGACTGATCTTTACTAAATAGCTTGGTGTCATCCGCAAAAATAGAAATAGTGATAGTAATCCCATCCTCTATATCATTAATAAATAAGTTGAATAATAGTGGTCCCAGCACAGAACCCTTATAACCGGGGACCATTCAGAGTAGGAATCATTGACCACAACTCTCTGGATATGGTCCTTGAGCCAATTCTCAATCCAATTACAAACTATACTTTCTAAACCTATAGTCCTTAATTTACCCATTAGACGTCTATGAGGGACAGTGTCAAATGCCTTTGCAAAGTCCAAAAACACTATATCCACAGCGGCCCCTCTGTCTAGGCTTCTGCTTACCTCTTCATAAAAACAAATCAGGTTGGTTTGACAGCTTCTGTCCTTAGTAAAACCGTGCTGGCTGTCACTTATAATACTATTTTTTGTCACATACTCCTGTATACAGTTCCTCAGTAGCCCCTCAAACATTTTCCCCATGGATGGATGTTAAGCTTACTGGTCTATAATTACCCGGGCAAGACCTAGAGCCCTTTTTGAAAATCGGCACCACATTTGCCCTGCGCCAGTCCCTTGGCACTATACCAGTCACTAGAGAATCTCTAAATATTATAAAGAGGGGGACAGAAATAACTGAACTAAGCTCTTTAAGAACTCCAGGGTGTAACCCATGTGAATTCGGGGCCTTAATGGTTGTCTAAGTAATGTTATGCCAAGCTGAATGGACTTGGGCACGCAAATCATCAAGATTGTCTCTTTCCAACTGATTTCCCAGATGTGCTCGATGAGAGACGAGTCCGGAGACGCTACAGGCCATGCTAGCACGTTTAGGCCACGCAGGCTGCTAACAAAGCACAAGCAACAAGCGGCCTGGCGTTGTCCTGTTAAAAAAAGGGCTTCTGGGAAACTTTGGAAAAATGATCACTGGTTCCACGACCAAATCAATGCAATGCCGAGCTGTTAGTGTACCTGAAATGAAGACTAGAGGGGTCCGGCTACCGTACATTATGCCACACCACACCATATTCCCGGGAGTAGGACTGGTGTGACGTTCCCTTGTAAAGGCCTATTCATGGTGTTGTCCTCGTGGTCTCCAGACTAATTTTCGGCTATCATTGCGTCCGAGACAAAAGCGGGACTCATCGCTGAAAAGGATAGACCTCTATTCCAGTCTTCGTTGCCATCTTACTGTGCACGATGATTATCTTTGAGAGCAGTGGCGTATGGTTAATGAAACACCTGTAGCTGGACGTCGGGCTCATAGCCCAATGTTGAGCGAACGCCTCCGGATGGTTTGTGTCGACACTGGTTGCCGCCCTAGGCTTGGAATGTGATGTCCAATTTCGCTTGTAGTACAGAATGAATCACTATGCGCCATTCTTTCAATCAGACGATCCGTCCATGCAGAGGTGCACCTCCGCGCACCTCTTGCGTTCATTCCTGTTTGTTGTCCCAACCTCTGGGAGATTCAGCATTGAACATTGCTGACATCTTGGCCTAGGCGCGTAGCAAACTGCCGGAGTGATAAACCAAGGTCTAAAAAACTTTGCTTTCAATCTGGTGTTTATGACCTTCTCACATGCTACAGATTGGAGCTCGGTGCTTGAAAATGTGATCATTTGCAGATCGTAGCGTCACCTGCTACTTCCCCGATTTGCATAACCTTACGGCTTAGGGTATGTGCACACGATAACTGGCTTTTACGTCTGAAATTACAGACTGTTTTCAGGAGAAAACAGCTCCGTCGTTTCAGACGTAAATGCTCCTCCTCGCATTTTGCGAGGCGTCATTGACGCCCGTAATCTTGAGCTGTTCTTCATTGAATTCAATGAAAAACGGCTCAAATTACGTTTCAAAGAAGTGTCCTGCACTTCTTTGACGAGGCAGTCATTTTACGCGTCATCGTTTGACAGCTGTCAAACGACGACGCGTAAATGACAGGTCGTCGGCACAGTACGTCGGCAAACCCATTCAAATGAATGGGCAGATGTTTGCCGACATATTGGAGCCGTATTTTCAGATGTAAAGCGAGGCATAATAGGCCTCGTTTACGTCTGAAAATAGGTCGTTTGAACCCAGCCTTACCCTTCTTGGTGTTGCAATTTCAATGTTGAGGAGTGTGTATGTATGTATATATATATGTATGTATATATATATATATATATATATATATATATATATATACAGTGAAGGAAATAAGTATTTGATCCCTTGCTGATTTTGTAAGTTTGCCCACTGTCAAAGTCATGAAAAGTCTAGAATTTTTAGGCTAGGTTAATTTTACCAGTGAAAGATAGATTATATAAAAAAAAACAAACAGAAAATCACATAGTCAAAATTATATATATTTATTTGCATTGTGCACAGAGAAATAAGTATTTGATCCCCTACCAACCATTAAGAGTTCAGCCTCCTCCAGACCAGTTACACGCTCCAAATCAACTTGGTGCCTGCATTAAAGACAGCTGTCTTAAATGGTCACCTGTATAAAAAAACTCCTCCACACACTCAATTAATCAGTCTGACTCTAACCTCTACAACATGGGCAAGACCAAAGAGCTTTCTAAGGATGTCAGGGACAAGATCATAGACCTGCACAAGGCTGGAATGGGCTACAAAACCATAAGTAAGACGCTGGGTGAGAAGGAGACAACTGTTGGTGCAATAGTAAGAAAATGGAAGACATACAAAATGACTGTCAATCGACATCGATCTGGGGCTCCATGCAAAATCTCACCTCGTGGGGTATCCTTGATCCTGAGGAAGGTGAGAGCTCAGCCGAAAACTACACGGGGGGAACTTGTTAATGATCTCAAGGCAGCTGGGACCACAGTCACCAAGAAAACCATTGGTAACACATTACGCCGTAATGGATTTAAATCCTGCAGTGCCCACAAGGTCCCACTGCTCAAGAAGGCATATGTACAGGCCCGTCTGAAGTGTGCAAATGAACATCTGGATGATTCTGAGAGTGATTGGGAGAAGGTGCCGTGGTCAGATGAGACTAAAATTGAGCTCTTTGGCATTAACTCAACTCGCCGTGTTTGGAGGAAGAGAAATGCTGCCTATGACCCAAAGAACACCGTCCCCACTGTCAAGCATGGAGGTGGAAACATTATGTTTTGGGGGTGTTTCTCTGCTAAGGGCACAGGACTACTTCACCGCATCAATGGGAGAATGGATGGAGCCATGTACCGTCAAATCCTGAGTGACAACCTCCTTCCCTCCACCAGGACATTAAAAATGACTCGTGGCTGGGTCTTCCAGCACGACAATGACCCGAAACATACAGCCAAGGCAACAAAGGAGTGGCTCAAAAAGAAGCACATTAAGGTCATGGAGTGGCCTAGCCAGTCTCCAGACCTTAATCCCATCGAAAACTTATGGAGGGAGCTGAAGATCCGAGTTGCCAAGCGACCGCCTCGAAATCTTAATGCTTTACAGATGATCTGCAAAGAGGAGTGGGCCAAAATTCCATCAACTACAAAAAACGTCTGACTGCTGTGCTTGGCAACAAGGGTTTTGCCACCAATTATTAAGTCTTGTTTGCCAAAGGGATCAAATACTTATTTCTCTGTGCACACTGCAAATAAATATATATAATTTTGTCTATGTGATTTTCTGTTTTTTTAATTTTATATAATCTATCTCTCACTGGTAAAATTAACCTAGCCTAAAAATTCTAGACTGTTCATGTCTTTGACAGTGGGCAAACTTACAAAATCAGCAAGGGATCAAATACTTATTTCCTTCACTGTATATATATATATATATATATATATATATATATATATATATATATATATATAGTTGAAAAGTATTTACTGATTTCTTGTATTTCTGCTTATTTTTCTGCCTCCTCCATTGCTATAGTCATTTCGAACAGTTGTTATGACAGGCAAGCTATTAGGCCAAATTCACATAGTGCAGCATTGAAGCAGTTTTAATGCTTTTTGAAAAATCCAAAACAAGTAGTGGGTGTAAAAAAGAAAAGTGTAATTATTTTCTGTATACGTATCCTCCCTTTAGGATCCACAACAAACAAACAATTTTACTTCACAGTGAATGAATAAACTAAAAATGCTGAGATGGTTGGTGAGTTCCACACAGGGTGAAGAAAAAAATGTTTATAAGTTGAAAAAATATTTCAGATGTCACTGTACTGAACTAATATTTAGTGGCTTAACCATTCTTTATGAGAATTGCTTTACATCTGTGTTGCATGGAGTCGACCAACTTCTGCCACCTCTACATTCCACAGTTCTTCTGCATTTTTTGGGTTTTGCCTCATAAACCCCACAAGTTGTCTATGGGATTGAGGTCAGGGGATTGGGGTGGTCACTCCATTACCTCAATCCTGTTTGTCTGTAACCAAGATGTTGTTTGCTTACTGGTGTGTTTTGGGTCATTGTGTTGAAACACCCATTTCTAGGGCATTTCTTCTTCGGCATAGGGCAAGCATTTTTATATATATTTAAACTGATCCATGATCCCTTGTATGCGATAAATAGGCCCAACATGCCTGGAGCTCTGCAACTTAAACCAGACCCACCCAGAAGCTAGGCTAGTAGTCATGACAATGTTAAAGAGACAGACATTTCCTAACAGCATGTTTAGTTAGTGCTCACTGAGCAGAGTTAAATTTTATGTTTTGTGCCTGAATGTAAAGGCTGTACGTTTTATTTTGTATTCTGACACAAAAAAAAAAAGGACAGGCAAAGCACATGTTTGAAAAAGAGCTTCTGTGTCACTGTCTCTGTCTGTATTTTGCCTACCGCTACATAGCTAATTGCCACAAAATATAGATACACACGCACACTACATATATATATATATTTATATATATAAATATATATATATATATATATATATATATATATATATATACATACACACTACCGTTCAAAAGTTTAGGGTCACTTAGAAATTTCCTAATTTTTGAAAGAAAAGCACAGTTTTTTTCAATGACGATAACATTAAATTAATCATAAATACACTCTATACATTGCTAATGTGCTAAATGACTATTCTAGCTGCAAACGTCTGATTTTTAACAGGTTCCCGACCGCTGGCCGTATTTATACGGCCAGCGGTCAGGGTCTCTGAAGTCCGCCGTATAGACTATTTACGGCGGCACTTCAGAGACTGTGCACGCGCGATCGCGTGCACACAGCCCTGTGCCCACGCTGTTACCAACAGCTCTGGGCACTGGGCAGAGTATCAGGGACCAATCTGATGGTCCCTGAACATGTGGTCGCTGTGAAAACCTATCACAGCGACCACATTTGTTTTATTTTGACTTTTCTGGTAGTAAATCTCCTGCCTCTTTTCTTCTCCTCAAACATTGTTTCAGTGTGAGGAGAAGAAGAGACTCGGGAGAATTGCTGCCAGAAGATTACAGTTACAAAAAAATACAGTTACACTATAAAACATTCTCTGTATAGATAGATTTCTATCTATCTATACAATCTATCTATCCATCTATCTTTTTTTCTATCTATCTACCTTTCTTTCTTTTATTCTATTAGAATAGGCAGGTAGGGAGTATATAATTATATATATATCCACATATATATAATATATATAGCAATAGCGGTTTATTTTTTTGTTAGCGGTAGTGTAGATATATATACCAGTTAGTTTGTGTGTTTTATAAAAATAAAAAAAAATTTGTTTAGTTAGTGTTAGTTACGTTATGGCGAGGAAGTTGTTTAGCGCCGAGGAGGCATACGCCATGCTGTGGTCTGAGTCGGAGACCACATCAGAGATGGCGTCCGAGATGGAACCTGTTTTAGGTAGTGACGATGACAGCGTCACTTCAGGTTCATCTTCAGGGGACGTTGTCCCTGATGCAGTTGAAACTGCTGAACATGAAAGCGCAGGGCCAAGTAGCGCTGTAGCACGGGACAGCCTGGTCCCTCCAGTCCAGGCTCTTGTATGGGCACCTGCCCCATCTTTTGGGCCTAGAATCCACGGATTTACTGCCACTCCTGGCATAACCGTGGACAATACAAATTTTGTCCAAATGGATTACTTCCATTTATTTATAACGGACGACATCCTAAATCAGATTGTCCACGAAACAAATTTATATGCCACGCAATATATAAGGCAGAAACCTTCATCCACCCATGCCAGAGATTGGACGCCCACCAATTTGCAGGAATTAAAAAAAAATTTGGGGCTCACCCTAAATATGGGTATTGTCAAAAAGCCCTCCATTAGGTCTTACTGGTCAACAAGACCCGCCCAAGCCACCCCAGTATATTCTGCAGTAATGCCCAGGTCTCGTTATGAGACAATAATGAGGTTCCTCCACTTCAATGACAACGCACAGGCCCCCCCAAGTACCGATGCAAACTGGGATCGGTTGTTCAAAATAAGACCGCTAATAAATTCCCTGAATAATTTATTTCTGCAACTCTACACCCCTGAGCAGAATGTAAGTGTGGACGAATCCCTACTCAACTTCCATGGCAGACTTAGCTTTCGCCAATATCTACCTTCCAAAAGGGCAAGATATGGCGTTAAGCTCTACAAATTGTGTGAAAGCGGGTCAGGATATACCACCGCCTTCAGGATTTATGAAGGGCGGGACCGCACAATAAATGTTCCTGGATGCCCCCCTGATCTTTCCACCAGCAGTAAGATCATGTGGGAGATAATGCAGCCTCTGCTTCACAAGGGGTACCACCTGTACTGTGATAATTTTTATTCGAGTGTGCCCCTGTTTAGGCATTTGCATGCTGCAAGGACTGGGGCATGTGGTACCATGCGCAAAAACAGAATTGGTTTTCCACAGCAATTAGTGGGGAAGCGCATGGTAAAGGGGGACTCCTGTGCTTATGCATCTGAAGAATTGCTGGCGGTCAAGTTCAGGGATCGCAAAGATGTGTATGTGCTCAGCACGATTCATACCGCAGGAACAGTGGCAGTGAGGGAAAGAGGGGCAACATCGGACAAGCACAAACCAGTGAGCGTGTCCGAATATAACAAGTACATGGGGGGGTGGATTTAAGCGACCAGGTTTTACAGCCCTATTTAGTAAAACGCAAAACTAAAACCTGGTACAAAAAAGTGGCCATTTATTTGTTACAGGTGGCCATCCACAACTCATTTGTGCTCTACAAGAAAAACAGAGGCAGAGACACATACCTGGATTTCCAGGAAAAAATTATTGAAGGCCTCATATTTGATGTTCAGGACACCCGAGAATGCCCCCAGTCTGAGGATGTCACGCGACTGACTGAAAGACACTTCATCAGTCGGATTCCCCCAACAGCAACCAGAAGCAACCCTCAGAAAAAGTGCCGCGTCTGCAGAAAAGACGGGCACCGCAAAGATTCCCGATATTTCTGTCCCTCATAACCAGGCCTGTGCATTGAGCCATGTTTTAAAAAATACCACACTGTTCTGAATTATTAGATTTTAGTTAATTCGTTGAAAATATATTTGCCCTACATTACGTTTTTATTTTAACCCTGATTTTACTCCAAGGGTGAGGGAGGGAATGGGTGGGTGGGGGGTGGATGTCATGTTTGCATATTCTCTAAAGTTCATCTGCTGGAGAGCTCCATTTGCATAAACCTGCAATTTCTTATTTTAGAAAACCCCAAAAAATAAATTCCCATTATACCCCTAGATGAATATTTTGGGATTTCTGCTTCAAGAGCAGATATTTTGCAAGTGTTATAGAAACTCTGTTGAGTTTTGTAAAACCAGCTTTGAAAAAAAGCGATTTGTGAAATAAGCTTCTTCTATCGTCCGCCCTCCTACTTCTCTATGTGATAAATAAGACACACATATTTGGTATCCCCGTGCACGGGAGAAGTGGCAGAATGTGAACGGAGATTAATTTTGGCCGTGGTCTATGCCGTGTGTGAAAAATGCTGGTATAAACTGATGCATTTGCTAAAAAAATTGCTAATTTTATTTTGATCCATCTTATTCAAGAAACTTTCAGAAGAAAACTGGACTGTCTAAAAATATGATAAACCCCTTGAAGAAAACCTTGTGGGGTCTACTTGCGTGAATGAAATAATTTATGGGGTGATTCTAATCTTTCAGCAGCATTACGCCCCCCAGAATACAGTATGCGGCTATAAAGTCAAGTGCAGAATTCCTGGACCGAAAAGGCCAAAAAGCCTCCTTTTATGCCAAGCCCTGGCACATGCTCGTGAATAAAGCACACATATTTGGTATCCCCATGCACAGGAGAAGTGGAAGAATGTGAAATGCGATGAATTTTGTCCGTGGTCCATTTTGTGTGTGAAAAAGCTAGCATAAACTGACGCATTTGTTAGAAAAAAAGCTAATTTTATTTTGTTCCATCTTATTCAAGAAACTTTCAGAAGAAAACTGGACTGTCTAAAAATATGATAAACCCCTTGAAGGAAACCTTGTGGGGTCTACTTGTGTGAATGAAGTCATTTATGGGGTGTTTCTAATGTTTCAGCAGCATTACGCCCCCCAGAAAACAGTATGCGGCTATAAAATCAAATGCAGAATTCCTGGACCAAAAAGCCTCCTTTTATGCCAAGCCCTGGCACATGCCCGCACAGTGAATAAGGCACACATATTTGGTATCCCCATGCATGGGAGAAGTGGAAGAAAGTGAAAAAAGATGAATTTTGTCCGTGGTCCATACCGTGTGTGAAAAATACTAGCCTAAACTGACGCATTTGCTAAAAAAGCGCTGATTTTATTTTGTTCCATCTTATTCAAGAAACTTTCAGAAGAAAACTGGACTGTCTAAAAATATGATAAACCCCTTGAAGGAAACCTTGTGGGGTCTACTTGTGTGAATGAAGTAATTTATGGGGTGTTTCTAATGTTTCAGCAGCATTACGCCCCCCAGAAAACAGTATGCGGCTCTAAAATCAAATGCAAAATTCCTGGACCGAAAAGGCCAAAAAGCCTCCTTTTATGCCAAGCCTTGGCACATGCCCGCACAGTGAATAAGGCACACATATTTGATATCCCCATGCACGGGAGAAGTGGAAGAATGTGAAAGGAGATGAATTTTGTCCGTGGTCTATACCGTGTGTGAAAAATACTAGCCTAAACTGACGCATTTGCTAAAAAAGTGCTGATTTTATTTTGTTCCATCTTATTCAAGAAACTTTCAGAAGAAAACTGGACTTGCTAAAAATATGATAAACCCCTTGAAAGAAACCTTGTGGGGTCTACTTGTGTGAACGAAGTCATTTATGGGGTGTTTCTAATGTTTCAGCAGCATTACACCCCCAAGAAAACAGTACGCTGCTATAAAATCAAATGCAGAATTCCTGGACCGAAAAGGCCAAAAAGCCTCCTTTTATGCCAAGCCCTGGCACATGCCCGCACAGTGAATAAGGCACACATATTTGGCATCCCCATGCACGGGAGAAGTGGAAGAATGTGAAAGGAGATTAATTTTGTCCGTGGTCCATACCGTGTGTGAAAAATGCTAGCATAAACTGACGCAATTGCTAAATTCTTGAAATTTTTCCAATTTTGCCCACTTTAGAGAAAAAAATAAAAATGATATATACTGACAAATGTCACTAAAACAAAGCCCTATCTGTCCTTTAAAAAGAGTATAAAATTCAAAGATAAACTTTATTCACCTGCAGAGTTATAGTCATCTAAAGAAGCGCATAGCAGAATTGTGAAATTTGCTCTGGTCATTTAGCTGTAAAACAGCCTAGTCCTTAACCGGTTAATGCAATATCTACATTGGTGTATAGAGGCCCATTTCCAGCAACCATCACTTCAGTGTTCTAATGGTAAATAGTGTTTGCTAACTGTGTTAGAAGGCTAATGGATGATTAGAAAACACTTGAAACCCCTTGTGCAATTATGTTAGCACCGCTGTAAACAGTTTTGCTGTTTAGAGGAGCTATAAAACTGACCTTCCTTTGAGCTAGTTGAGAATCTGGAGCATTACATTTGTGGGTTCGATTAAACTCTCAAAATGGCTAGAAAAAGAGAGCTTTCGTGTGAAACTCGACAGTCTATTCTTGTTCTTAGAAATGAAGGCTATTCCATGCGAGAAATTGCCAAGAAACTGAAGATTTCCTACAACGGTGTGTACTACTCCCTTCAGAGGACAGCACACACAGGCTCTAACCAGAGTAGAAAGAGAAGTGGGAGGCCCCGCTGCACAACTGACCAACAAGACAAGTACATTAGAGTCTCTAGTTTGAGAAATAGACGCATCACAGGTCCTCAACTGGCAGCTTCATTAAATAGTACCCGCAAAACGCCAGTGTCAACATCTACAGTGAAGAGGCGACTCCGGGATGCTGGCCTTCAGGGCAGAGGGGCAAAAAAAAAGCCATATCTGAGACTGGCTAATAAAAGGAAAAGATTAATATGGGCAAAAGCACACAGACATTGGACAGAGACAGATTGGAAAAAAGTGTTATGGACAGACGAATCGAAGTTTGAGGTGTTTGGATCACACAGAAGAACATTTGTGAGACGCAGAACAACTGAAAAGATGCTGGAAGAGTGCCTGACACCATCTGTCAAGCATGGTGGAGGTAACGTGATGGTCTGGGGTTGCTTTGGTGCTGGTAAAGTGGGAGATTTGTACAAGGTAAAAGGGATTTTGAATAAGGAAGGCTATCACTCCATTCTGCAACGCCATGCCATACCCTGTGGACAGCGCTTGATTGGAGCCAATTTCATCCTACAACAGGACAATGACACAAAGCACACCTCCAAATTATGCAAGAACTATTTAGGGAAGATGCCGGCAGCTGGTATTCTATCTGTAATGGAGTGGCCAGCGCAGTCACCAGATCTCAACCCCATAGAGTTGTTGTGGGAGCAGCTTGACCGTATGGTACGCAAGAAGTGCCCATCAAGCCAATCCAACTTGTGGGAGGGCCTTCTGGAAGCATGGGGTGAAATTTCTCCCGATTACCTCAGCAAATTAACAGCTAGAATGCCAAAGGTCTGCAATGCTGTAATTGCTGCAAATGGAGCATTCTTTGACGAAGAAGGAGAAAATTATTATTTCAAATAAAAATCATTATTTCTAACCTTGTCAATGTCTTGACTATATGTTCTAGTCATTTTGCAACTCATTTGATAAATATAAGTGGGAGTTTTCATGTAGAACACAAAATTGTCTGGGTGACCCCAATCTTTTGAACGGTAGTATATATATATATATATATATATATATATGTATATACATATATATATATCTGCAATAATATTTTTATATTGTTATGAAGGAAAGAGGCTTACTGCTTTACTCATAAGTTACCTTGAAAGAAAAACTATTCTTTTGCCCAACTCCTTCCATTGGTTACTACAACTTATACTGTCTGATCAGCATTGTACTTTGAGAAACAATGCACTCTGGTAAAAAGCCAAGAGGAATTGTGCCCCAGCCATTAGTCATTTTACATACTGTAAATCTATTGCATGAATTGATTCAGCCAAAATGAACTGATATATAGTAAAGAGTGAATAAGAGACATTTGCATATCACTTTCTCTTATGAATTAGAGGAAATAAGAAACCTTTTAAAATAGTCCGCAAAGCTGTAATCAGAAAGAGCAATCCACGAGTGACACTACAAAATCAATAAAGCATCAAAGCAAAAATGAAGCAGAAAATGATATTGATGTTTTAACATATTAACATTTGTGCTTCATATAAGAAAGGTGACCTTAACATCAGCAATTACTGCAACCCACTGAGATCTAGATATTGGCTTTATCATTGAAATAACACTATGCAATATGCAGTCAGCCACACAACCTTAAATAGGCACCTCAATTTGAAGAAACTTTACATAAATCAATAGTACATGCGAATATAAGAAACTTTGTAATATATCTTATTAGAGAAAAATGCCTCTTTCTTCACTCATCATGCTCCTTTCCTCCCACCCTCCTAACTGTTCACTCACTCTGTATTTACTGCTCAAGACAAGACGGACTATGAGCTCACATCAGGTGAGAGCGAGGGAGAGAGCGAGAGAGCGAGAGCAAGAGAGAAAGAGAGAGTGAGAAAGAGAAAGACAGAGAGAGAGAGAGAGAGAGAGAGATTAATTCTGCTGCAGCATGTAGTAAGTGTTATATCTCACCCCAGTACTGGATCCATAGCTACACTACTTTCTACTACTGTAATCTCCTCCATGTTGCTGTTTCGACATATGCGATATGCAGGGTCTACTCAGAATTAGAGATAGAGCCTTCAGAGTGGGGAAACTGCTAAAAATGCACATATGACAGCTTATTCTGAAATTATAGCTACGCTTTAAAGAATTCCCTAAATGACAAATCACATCTGAAAACTAGATAAGGGATTTCTTTCTTAAATGATCAAAACTGAAAAGATATCTTATTCATGATTTTGATATGTTCCAACAGCTTATAGATGAAGATAATAAAAAATGAAGTCTTTAACCCTATTCCGCACTGCATTGTAAAAGAACTTACAGCTGTAACGTGGGGTTACTGGAGTGGATCCCCTTGAAATAGGACACATTTGCAGACCAAATGAACACAACCGTTATTAAAGTGGCACTTAAGCATATGGTGACTTTCTCTCAATGAGACACAGCACGATTAATAGTTATGACCCTTAGGCTGGGTTCACACGAGCATGTTACGTCCGTAAAGGACGGAACGTATTTTGGCCGCAAGTCCCGGACCGAACACACTGCAGGGAGCCGGGCTCCTAGCATCATAGTTATGTACGACGCTAGGAGTCCCTGCCTCGCTGCAGGACAACTATCCCGTACTGTAATCATGTTTTCAGTATGGGACAGTAGTTCCACGGAGAGCCAGGGACTCCTAGCATCATACATAATTATGATGCTAGGAGCCCAGCTCCCTGTAGTGTCCTCGGTCCGGGACTTGCGGCCGAAATATGTTCCGCATATCCCCCAACCGTCCCGATTCCGGCGGGACAGTCCCGGTTTCTCACCTCTGTCCGCCGTCCCGGCCGGTCTTCAAAATGTCCCGCTGGGCGCTGCATCAAAACAGCTGATCGCTGCTGACTGCAGCAGCGATCAGAAGAAGGCAGGAGTCTTGCAGCGGTGTTCTCACTGGGATCGATGTCGGCCCGGGAGTGGTCCAGTCACCTGACCTGTCACCTGACCTGTGATCTGACCTCACTGGTCAGGTGACTGGTCTGGTCCACTCCCGGGCTGGCATCGACACCAGTGAGAACGCCGCTGCAAGACTCTTGCCTTCTTCTGACGGTGAGTGAAAGCAGAGTGCATAGGAGGAGGAGGGTCTTTTTGTGCTCCCTGTAGGAGTCAGAATCCCCAATCCCCGGCCGGGGATTGGGGATTCCGTTACAGGAGAAGTGAGTGACTACACTGTCCATATATGGACACAGCGACGTCACTCACTTCTGAAGCGGAATCCCCGACCCTATGGCCGGGGATTCCGTTACAGGAGAAGTGAGTGACTACACTGTCCATATATGGATACAGTGACGTCACTCACTTCTGAAGTGGAATCCCCGACCCTGTGGCCGGGAATTCCTCTCCAGGAGAAGTCAGTGACTACACTGTCCATATATGGACATTGAAGTCAGTGACTTCTCCTGGAAGGGGGGGGATGGGTGCAACCTACAGGGGGCTGTGTGGCATTACCTGTAGGGGGCTGGGTGGCATTACATGCAGGGGGGTGGATGGCATTACCTGCCGGGGGCTGGGTGGCATTACCTGAAGAGGGTGGGGTGGCATTACCTGCAGAGGGCTGGGTGGCATTACATACAGGGGGCTGGGTGGCATTACCTTCCGGGGGCTGGGTGGCATTACCTGAAGAGGGCGGGGTGGCATTACCTGCAGAGGGCTGGGTGGCATTACATACAGGGTGCTGGGTGGCATTTCATACGGGGGGCTGGGTGGCATTACCTGCCGGGGGCTGTGTGGCATTACCTGCAGAGGGCTGGGTGGCATTACCTGCAGGGGCCTGGGTGGCATTACATACAGGGGGTTGGGTGGCATTACCTTCAGGGGGCTGGGTGGCATTACATACAGGGGGCTGGGTGGCATAACATACAGGGGGCTGGGTGGCATTACCTGCAGGGGGCTGTGTGGCATTATCTACCAGGGCGGCTGTGTTAAAAATGACAACACGGCCCGGAACGGAATCGTAACGAATGCAAAAAGGCCGGGAAAAATGGCCCAAAACGGCAGTTTTTATCGGCCGACACTCGATCCTTGTCGTGTGAATAAGGCCTAAGGGGCTGTGTGTTGCGCTACCTACTGGGGGGCTGTGTCTGGAGCTATCTACAGGGGGGCTGTATCTGGCGCTATGTACAGGGGGGCTGTGTCTGGAGCTATCTACAAGGGGGCTGTGTGTGGAGCTATTTACAGGGGGGCTGTATCTGGCACTATCTACAGGGGGGCTGTGTCTGCAGCTATGTACAGGGTGGCTGTGTCAGGCGCTATGTACAGGGGGGCTGTGTGTGTCGCTATCTATAGGGGGGCTATGTGTGGAGCTATCTACAGGGGGCTGTATCTGGCGCTATGTACAGGAGGCCTGTATCTGGAGATATCTACAGGGGGCTGTATCTGGAGCTATCTACAGGGGGGCTGTATCTGGAGCTATCTACAGGGGGGCTGTATCTGGAGCTATCTACAGGGGGGCTGTGTCTGGAGCTATGTACAGGGTGGCTGTGTCTGGCGCTATGTACAGGGGGGCTGTGTGTGGCGCTATCTATAGGGGGGCTGTGTGTAGAGCTATCTACAGGGGGCTGTATCTGGCGCTATGTACAGGAGGCCTGTATCTGGAGATATCTACAGGAGGGCTGTATCTGGAGCTATCTACAGGGGGGCTGTATCTGGAACTATCTACAGGGGGGCTGTGTCTGGTGCTATGTACAGGGGGGCTGTATCTGGAGCTATCTACAGGCGGGCTGTATCGAGCTATCTACAGGGGGGCTGTATCTGGAACTATCTACAGGGGGGCTGTGTGTGGAGCAATCTACAGGGGGACTGTGTGTGGAGCAATCTACAGGGGGCTGTGTGTGGAGCTATCCACAGGGGGGCTGTAACTGGCACTATGTACAGGGGGCCTGTATCTGGAGGTATCTACAGGGGGCTGTATCTGGAGTTATCTACAGGGGGCTGTATCTAGAGCTATCTACAGGGGGACTGTGTGTGTAGCTATCTACAGGGGGCTGTATCTGGAACTATCTACATGGGGCTGTGTGTGGAGCTATCTACAGGGGGGCTGTGTGTGGCACTATGTACAGGGGGGCTTTATCTGGATCTATCTACAGGGGGCTGTATCTGGAGCTATCTACAGGGGGCTGTGTGTGGCGCAATCTACAGGGGGGCTGTTTGTAGCGCTATGTACAGGGGGGCTGTATCTGGTGCTATGTACAGGGGGGCTGTGTGTGGAGCAATCTACAGGAGGGGTCTGGTGGATGATTTTTCCATTGACAGGTAGCAGAGTTACACAACTGGAAAAAAAAATCCCCATCATGTAACTCTGCTACCTGTCAATTGAAAAGTCATCCACCACAGGGTCTCCCTCTTGACTTTCATTGTTCTCAGCCTTTTGGTTTGTCCTGCATCAGCTGCCGTGATGAGCAAATGTTATATCCAAGATAGGAAAAATAACATAAAGATGATATAACCTGATCCATAATATCTGTGATATCCAGACAGTCTAGAGATCCGAAGTGACAATGTGCGCTTGTTATTTGCAGAAGGATCTGGCCGCGATTTGATGTGTTTATGCGGGATATAGGGTGTGGTTAGGGGTGTGGCTTAAAATTTCCCTCTTTTCCGAATTCAAAAGTTAGGAGGTATGCGTTCCGTCTTTTACGGACGTAACATGCTCGTGTGAAACCAGCCTTAAAGTGAGACAGTCTCATAAACGTTGCTCAAATGTTTAACCAGATAAACACTTTATTAAACAGAGCAGTTTTCCTACTACAGAGCTTTACTTGTCTTCAGAGACCATACCCAGGCTGTGTTACTTTGTAGGTTCGACCCCACACTCTACACCGCTTTCCAAATTATTATGCAAATGTTATTTTTCGCTGATTTTCCTAAATAGTCGATGCAAATGACAGTCAGTATAATCTTCAAGCCATCAACCGTTGGAGTATAATGCGAATTTTATTGAACAAATCTCCTAATGATAACAAGTAAAAAACTCATAATGCACTGTTTCAAATTATTATGCACAACAGAGATCAAAACATTTTAAAGGTTGTAAAGAGAACTAAAATGGTAATTTGTTGAATTTTGCAGCATCAGGAGGTCATATTTACAGAAATCAAAAGCTCTTTCAATCAAAAAAAACTTAACAGGCCAAGTTACATGTTAACATAGGACCCCTTCTTTGATATCACCTTCACAATTCTTGCATTCATTGAATTTGTGAGTATTTGGACAGTTTCTGCTTGAATATCTTTGCAGGATGTCAGAATAGACTCCACGAGCTTCTGTTTTGATGTGAACTGCCTCCCACCCTCATAGATATTTTGCTTGAGGATGCTCCAAAGGTTCTCAATAGGGTTGAGGTCAGGGGAACATGGGGGTCACACCATCAGTTTCTCCTTTTATGCCCATAGCAGCCAATGACACAGAGGTATTCTTTGCAGCATGAGATGGTGCATTGTCATGCATGAAGATAATTTTGCTACGGAAGGCACGGTTCTTCTTTTTGTACCACGGAAGAAAGTGGTCAGTCATAAACTCTACGTACTTTGCAGAGGTCATTTTCACACCGTCAGGGACCCTAAAGGGGCCTACCAGCTCTCTCCCCATGATTCCAGCCCAAAACATGACTCTGCCATCTCCTTGCTGACGTCGCAGCCTTGTTGGGACATGGTGGCCATTCACCAACCATCCACTACTCCATCCATCTGGACCATCCAGGGTTGCACGGCACTCATCAGTAAACATTACAGTTTGAAAATTAGTCTTCATGTATTTCTGAGCCCACTGCAACCATTTATGCTTGTGAGCATTTTTTAGGGGTGGCCAAATAATAGCTTTATGCACACTTGCAAACCTCTGGAGGATCCTACAACTTGAGGTACCTGTTTGCTGTTTTGCAATGACATTTTAGCAGCTGCTGTCCTAATCCTATTAATTTGTCTGGCAGAAACCTTCCTCATTATGCCTTTATCTGAACGAACCCGTCTGTGCTCTAAATCAGCCACAAATCTTTTCACAGTACGATGATCACGCCTACGTTTTCTTGAAATATCCAATGTTTTCATACCTTGTCCAAGGTATTGCACTATTTCACGCTTTTCGGCAGCAGAGAGATCCTTTTTCTTTCCCATATTGCTTGAAACCTGTGGCCTGCTTAATAATGTGGAACGTCCTTCTTAAGTCATTTTCCTTTGATTGGGCACACCTGGCAAACTAATTATCACAGGTGTCTGAGATTGATTCCAATGATCCAAAGAGCCCTAAGACACAATACCATCCATGAGTTTAATTGAAAAACTAATAATTAAATGTTTATGACACTTAAATCCAATGTGCATAATCATTTGGAACACGGTGTAGTATTCATTTGCTACAGGACACCGCCGTTCAGTGTTTCATTTCAATAGGCACTTGTACGGTGAGGTCTCCAGACCCATCCAAAGTCTCCTCCCAAACTTCCATTCAATCCAGGATCTAGGTAGCCTATCCACTAGGGCACTGACCTCAAGGTTTCACACAGCTACCTAATGCAATGACTATTACAGTAGTCCAGCCTTTCCCAGGACTACAATTACTAGGCAATGTTTTAAACCTATAGGGAAACCAGTACCCCAGTGTAGTGTTTGCCATAGGCCCCCCAATCCAGGAATCTCTATATTTCCCACCATGCCCCACTACAGACTTCCCCGAGGTTTGAGCCCACTACTGCTCATTCCCTCCCTGGTCCCCACACACCGGCTGACTATCTCTACAGGCCCATGAGATTCAGCTCATGTAACCTGTAAGGCCAAACTCCTTTACGGCCTGCCTCTGTTCATTCTAGACTATATAAGTAGTCTGATAGCTCACTGTCTGCTCTGTAACTCCTGCTTCAGTTCCACGTAGGCCTGTGTCACCAACCAGCATCCACCCCCAGAAGCTGCAGCCTCCAGCCTTCCACTGCCTCTCCTGCAATAAGATCACCCTGTCTGGCAAAAAACAAGCCCTTATATCGCTACTTCAAATGAAAAAATGTTATGGTGATGTAAACATTACTTATTTCCATAAAACTTAATGTTTTTGTGCAAAATTACTAAAACATAAAAAAAACCTGCACATATTTGGTATGGCCTTAATCATACTAATACCTAGGATAATTCTACCATGTTATTTATACCGCATGGTGAATAATGTAAAAAAAATGTAAAAAACAATGGCGGAATTGCTGGATTTTTTTTACATCCCCAAAATGTTTTTTTTAATAAAAGTTAATCAATGAATTATATGTACCCCAAAGTGGTGCCAATTAAACAGCAACTTGTCTGTCCTGTAAAAAATAAGTCATCATACAGCTACGTGAACGGGAAAAAAAAATATTATGGCTCTTGGAATCCGGCAATAAAAAAAAAAAAAAAAAAAATCGCTTGGTCGTGAAGGCCTAAAATAACACCGTTCTTAAAGGGGTTGTTTGGTGTATAAAAGTAATTTTTTGAATAGCTTACCAACATAAAAAAAACATACTCACTGTAAAGGGAAGTGTTTAATGCATCTATATACGTGTACATGGATCTAGATATGGATATATATATATATATATATATATATATATATATATATATATATATATATATATCCATATCTATATCTAGATCCATGTACCCCTTGAGGAAGCACACCGCGAAAGGCGCGTTGGGGTCCTTTGCATGACATCCAGACTCCCCTGTCACACCAATATGGGTAAGGCTTTTTGAAGGAAGGGGGGAAGGGTGGATTAATATCCGTTTGTGACTGTTGTCTTGTGTTTACAATTACTTGATATTCATTCGACTACTATGTCTTCAACCCATAGATTGTAACCTAACAGACACTACATGATGATTTAGTGTTTACTATATCTTCCACCATTCATCCCCCATGCTCCTATCTTAAAATGCACTATACGTTCCCATTAATGCTGTATGGAGTCGGCCTCTCATGTATTAACCCCTTAATGACCGGCCTATTTTGGACCTTAATGACCAAGCTATTTTTTAAGTTTTTCAATCGTCGCATTCCAAGAGCTATAACCTTCTTATTTTTGCGTCGACATAGCTGTATAAGATTTGTTTTTTGCGGGACAAGTTGCACTTTTTAATAGCACCATTTTTAGGTACATATTATTTATTGATTAACTTTTATTAACTTTTTTTTGGGGGGGAATAGAAAAAAATCTGAAATTTCGCCACTCTTTTTTGCGTCCTAAATCTACGCCGTTTACCGTGTGGTATAAATAACACAATAACTTTATTCAGCGGGTTGTTACGATTGCAACGATACCAAATTTGTATAGTTTTTGTATGTTTTACTACTTTTAAACACTAAAAACGCTTTTTTTTCAAAATTATTTGTTTTTGTGTCTCCATATTTGAAGAGCCATAACGTTTTTATTTTTTCGCCGATGCGGTCATATGAGGGCTTTTTTTTTGCGGGACGACTTGTAGTTTTTATTGGTACCATTTTGGAGTAGATGCGACTTTTTGATCACTTTTTATTACATTTTTTTAAAGTCAGTATTCACAGAAAACAGCAATTTTTCCATAGTTTTTTATTATTTTTTTTACGGCGTTCACCGTGCGGGTTAAATAATGTAATAGATTTATAGTTGGGGTCGTTACGGACGCGGCGATACCAAATATGTGTAACTTTTTAACTTTATTTTGTTTTTTTAATAGTAAAGCATTTTGTAAGGGGAAAAGCTGGGTTTTTCATTTTTTTTAACTTTTTTTTTTAAATTAACTTTATTAAACTTTTTTTTCACTTTTTTACTAGTCCCATTAGGGGACTATAATATGCGATTCTGCGATCGCATTTATAATACACTGCAATACTTTTGTATTGCAGTGTATTACTGCCTGTCCGTTTAAAACGGACAGGCATCTGCTAGGTCATGCCTGCGGCATGATCTAGCAGGCATTCACTCCAGGCAGCCTGGGGGCCTTTATTAGACCCCCGGCTGCCATTAGAGACACAGACACTCGGCGATCGTATCGCCGGGTGTCGGTGGGAGAGAGAGGGAGCTCCCTCCCTCTCTCCAAAACCACTCAGATGCGGTGCTCGCTATTGAGCACCGCATCTGAGGGGTTAAACGTGTGAGATCGATACTAATATCGATCTCACACGGCAGAGCAGGGACGCACCCAGCCCTCAGCTGCCTCTAGCAGCTGAGAGCAGGGAGATCTGACAGTTCCCTGCTCTGTAAACTTATTCCGATGCCGCGACGTAAAAAGTCTATGGCATCGGAATAAGGCCCGTTAGTGACCGACGTAGAAACACGATGGGCCGGTCACTAACGGGTTAACTGGAATATTACAGAGTCTCTTTGTCCCTTTTTTTGTACCTTTTTTAAATGACGTTTTGTCTAAATTATGTGATCAATAAAGTTTGTTTCTTTTTATATACATGGCTTCCATGCTCCAATTTTTCTCTTCTGTTTAAATACGTATCTAGGAGTTGCCTTTTTCGTAATTAAGGGAGAATGCATCACATGTAATAGCATCTAGCCCATTATCTGAATTGCAGTAGGAGTTTTATGCAAATATTATATGTATATATATATATATATATATATTGTAGCAGTGCAGCTACTGGACAGGGCAGAATCTGTCAGGTTTTAAGCAACCAGGGAACATGTACAGCGGGGAGGGTTTTCTCTGCTGTTGTTTGGGTGTGAAGGAGAAGGGCGGTTTCCACTCCATACAGACAGTCCATGTCTTGGGCTGTCTGATGAGCCTAGGTAGGCTTCACCTGAGGTGGGTCTTTAATTGAGGTGTGTGATGTTCACACAGGGCTCTCAGTCTGGGGAAGACAGGCATGTTAGCCTGTGAGAGTCACCAACGTGTAAGGTAAAACTGCCTATGTTTTGAGGTGCTGAGCACAAGGCTCAGTGTCTCTTAGTGAGGGACAATTAATGTGTTAGTTAAAGGCTGTACGGCCTAGGGTTTATTGTGTATGTTTTATTGTTGTAACACTGCTTGCTGTGGTGAAGACAATAAAACTAGCTGCGGCTGGTTGAAACTTTTATTCAATGAGTTGGAGTGAACTTTATATGTGTGCCAACCCTCTCACCCTGGAGATGGCGATCCTGTGAGCTAAGTGGTCCCCAAGATGTCACAATATAGATGTATGTATGTATATCTATTGTCCAATCAGGCATAGGTGTGTATTCACACATATGCCTGTGGGTAAATGCCTCAGAATAAGAGATAAGACATCCGGCTCCAGCTGAAGATTTCCTCTTGTTTCCCTTGCCTCCTACACTCCGGGGTGGGAAAGCCATAAACAGTGAGCACATCCTGTATTGCATCCCCTAATACAGGATGTTCTTAAGCCCTGCCCCCTCCCCCTGCACGTGCATGAGTATGTCATGTCATACAGAAATGCACGGACTGTGTATAAGAAGGGCCACGATCCAAAAGGATCTCTCTTGCTTCCTGCACCACCACAACCAACAGATCTCTTTCTCCCTGCTTCCCACCAAAGGACAATCTCTACCAAGGACCCCATGCAGGGGCGTAGCTAAAGGCTCATGGGCCCTGGTGCAAGAATTCAGCTTGGGCCCCCTACCCCTCCCCAACACCACAAGACCCCTGCCGCGCCTATGGCCAGCCGCCTTGCCCAACAGTCCCCCCAGTATAATTCCCCCCATAGCTGCCCCACAGTATAATGCCCCCATTAGCTGAACCCATACAGTATAATGCTCCTCGTAGCTGCCCCCATACAGTATAATGCTCCCCATAGCTGCCCCCATACAGTATAATGCCCTCCTTAAGTGCCCCACACAGTATAATGCCCCCATACAGTATAATGCCCCCTTTAGCTGCCCCACACAGTATAAAGCCCCCATAGCTGTCTCCCTACAGTGTAATGCCCCCATAGCTGCCACCATATCAGCCCCCCAGACAGTATAATGCCCCCATAGCAGACCCCATATGGTATAATGTCCCTCATAGCTGCCCAACACAGTATGATGCCCCCATAGCAGCCCCACACAGTATAAAGCCCCCATAGCTGTCTCCCTACAGTGTAATGCCCCCATAGCTGCCACCATATCAGCCCCCCAGACAGTATAATGCCCCCATAGCAGACCCCATATGGTATAATGTCCCTCATAGCTGCCCAACACAGTATGATGCCCCCATAGCAGCCCCACACAGTATAATGCCCCTCATAGCTGCCCGCACACAGTATAATGCCCTCCTTAGCTGACCCACACAGTATAATGCCCCCCATACAGTATAATGTCCCCATAGCAGCCCCATACAGTATAATTCCGCCTTTAGCTGCCCCCACACAGTATAAAGCCCCCATAGCTGTCTCCCGACAGTGTAATGCCCCCATATCAGCCCCCCAGACAGTATAATTCCCCCATAGCATACCCCATTTGGTATAATGTCCCTCATAGCAGCCCCATACAGTATAATACCCCTCATAGCTGCCACCTTATCAGCCCCCAGACAGTATAATACCCCTCATAGCTGCCACCATATCAGCCCCCATACAGTATAATGCCCCTCATAGCTGCCACCATATTAGCCCCCTCCTTATACAGTATAATTCCTCCATATGTGTATAATAGAAAAATAATAAATTTACTTACCTATCCCCGTTCCCACGACGGGTGGAGGTGATCCTTCTCCTTCTTTGCCCTGTGTTGAGTGACTCGGCGCAGACAGGCGCGATTACGTCACTAAATCGCGCCTGTCTGCGCCTAACCCTTCTACCCATCCATCTAAACCCTGTTTCCCCCGGTAACCCTTTTCCTTCCCTGGTCTACAGATTTCCCCTGGTATCTAACCCACTAGTAATCGGGACAGTTAGAGCCTGGTAGGGTGGGTTACAGAAGCATGAGTGCACTGTAACTTGTATGTATGTTTATTTAAGTGGGTGGGTGTTAGTATAGTATTGTAATATATTGTACTGGTACTGTGGCACATGTAGTATTAGTGTACTTAGTAAATATTAAGTTATTATATGTATTGAGGTGTGGTGATACTATATCCTGAATTATGTTTAGATAAGTGGGTGGTGGTGTAGTATAGTACTATTGATTTCTTATACTGTGCCACGTAGAGTGTGAGTATACTCAATGCATATTAACTTGTTATGTGTATTGGGGTATACTGATACTATACTGTGAATATTTACTGTGGTCTGTGTATTCTGTGTTTTATTATCTAAGTGTGATTTGTATTAATAAATATTGCTTTTATTATTCTAATGTGTCGTGAAATACTGCGTACACATATACTTAGGGGAAAAGCAGATTAGATTAGCGTTAATACAAGGAAAAAGGTAGGGGAGCTAGGCATGACCCTAGTACAAAGGAGATAGTAATAGTGGGTGACACAAGCCAGTGAACCCCGCTATTACACAAGCTCTTTTTCACTCACCAAACCTATCCCCAGGCGCTCCTGTTCTCTGCCGCCCAGTCCTTGGTCAGTTTATACTTCCTGCTGTAGCAATAAATTATCAACACAGGGCATGTGACCGCTACAGCCAGTAACCTGATGAAAATGACCAAATTATTCTAGCCAGGGGCAAAACTAGGAAACACTGGGCCCCATAGCAAACATTTGACTGGGCCCCCCTCTCCTGGATGCCACACAACTCCCCCCTCATACATGATGCCCCCCTGTAGACAGTGCCATGCAGCCCCGCCTGTAGACAGTGCCATGCAGCCCCGCCTGTAGACAGTGCCATGCAGCCCCGCCTGTAGACAGTGCCATGCAGCCCCGCCTGTAGACAGTGCCATGCAGCCCCGCCTGTAGACAGTGCCATACAGCCCCGCCTGTAGACAGTGCCATGCAGCCCCGCCTGTAGACAGTGCCATGCAGCCCCGCCTGTAGACAGTGCCATGCAGCCCCGCCTGTAGACAGTGCCATGCAGCCCCGCCTGTAGACAGTGCCATGCAGCCCCGCCTGTAGACAGTGCCATGCAGCCCCGCCTGTAGACAGTGCCATGCAGCCCCGCCTGTAGACAGTGCCATGCAGCCCCGCCTGTAGACAGTGCCATGCAGCCCCGCCTGTAGACAGTGCCATGCAGCCCCGCCTGTAGACAGTGCCATGCAGCCCCGCCTGTAGACAGTGCCATGCAGCCCTGCCTGTAGACAGTGCCATGCAGCCCCGCCTGTAGACAGTGCCATGCAGCCCCGCCTGTAGACAGTGCCATGCAGCCCCGCCTGTAGACAGTGCCATGCAGCCCCACCTGTAGACAGTGCCATGCAGCCCCGCCTGTAGACAGTGCCATGCAGCCCCACCTGTAGACAGTGCCATGCAGCCCCGCCTGTAGACAGTGCCATGCAGCCCCCCCTGTAGACAGTGCCATGCAGCTCCCCCTGTAGACAGTGCCATGCAGCTCCCCCTGTAGACAGTGCCATACAGCTCCCCCTGTAGACAGTGCCATACAGCTCCCCCTGTAGACATTGCCACACACACCCTGAAGATGATGCCGCATAGCCCCTGTAAATGATGCCACACAAACCCCCTGTAAACGATGCCACACAGACCCCCTGTAGATGTCACCCCCTGTAGATCGTGCCACACACAGCCCCCCTGTAGATCGTGCTACACACAGCCCCCCCTGTAGATCGTGCCACACACTCCCACTCCTAAGGACGCAGATAATATTGAATGTTGCTTCGCTCCCGCTGAAGCAGCTATAGCGGCTGCTAGTGGCACCACCTGGCATGGGGGGGGGGGGCAGTGTCGACAGGTTGCACGGGCCCCCTCATGCCGCTATGGCTGCTACAGCGGTAGTTACGCCACTGACTCTAGCCTAATATGAAGCACTGATTTAGGGGTGACAAACTATGGGATACTCAAATGCTTCCAAAGAAGTATGTGGGGTAGCAACTACTACTACTACTACTACTGCACTTCCACCAAAGACAGTGGCCAGAGAAAAAGTAGGCTGCCAAGTGACAGTGTAAAAAAATGGCAAAAAATACATCAAGATAGATTATTATAGAAAGTAATCAAAGAACTAGTGGGGAAGGGAAAAAGACTTGACAATCTGAAATGTGTGGCCACATATGTGGCCACTGCGGCCTGTGATTGGTTGAAGCGGTCAGGAGTCTAGATGTCACGTCATCACTGGAGACCAAGATACAAAGCCTGGGACAAGGCTAGTGATGCCAGGGGAGCACCAGGAGTTTGGAAAGTTGAGTATAGTGTTTGTTTTTTTTTAATTTGAAACATATTTTTTTAAATTTCACAATCTGCTGAATTAGTGGGGTGTATGGTAAGCATTTTGGTGAAAATCTCTGTGTTTAGATAATCAGGGGGCATCTGAAGCAAAGGCTGCTATGGGGCATCTATGACTGGCACATACTGTTTAGGGACTGTTGTTTTAGGTTTTGATTTTGTGTTATGAACTTAGATGTGATCGATATTAGGCGGATCCTGTATGTCAGGAACACACAGGACCCGCTCTCAGCCAAGCTGTCAGTTTAGTTGAACTGATGGAATCGGCTAAGAGAGAACGGTGCAGCTTCTATGTATACAGGATAAATAGAAGGTGTATCGTATAAAGTAAAAAATCATTTTTTTTTAAAGAAAAACAGTATATTTGAAAAGTGCTTCAAAACACAAAAAAACATTGATTTAATAATTTTAAAAAAATCCATTCAAAGGTGTACACAGTCTTTTAAGATATTTACAGTGTTTATAAGCTACTTATGTTTTTTCCTAGCATAGGCACAGAATGTCCTCATTCTTCATTGTTGACGAAGATGACTCAGACACCCATTAGTGTAAATTAGGACTGGATAGAAATTTCAGAACAAGTACGAATCTGACTTTTTATTAGCTGGTGCCTGCTTTGAGATTAAAGCTTTCAGCTGCAAAAAGAGAAATGCTGCTGTGTTTTTCTGACCTGGACACTAGAGGATAAATACTTGGACCTCTTATTGAATTGTGACCCTACCTGAATCCCTCTTTGTCTTTCTTTCCTGTAGAAAATTGTCTTTACTTCATTAAGGCAGTGTAGCTGCATTAAGCAAAGTGTATAAAAAAAAACTCCTATATATCTTACTCTAGCCAAATATGATAGAATAACCTTAATGATTCTGGGTACTTGAAAAACATTGCTGTAAGTCAACTGCCTGATTAGCATTAAAATTATTAATCATTTTTAATTAATTTGCTTTGTGTATGCATTCATTCCTAACCCTCCTCCCCCACTATGAAACCTTCCTAGTCATTAACGTGCTGCCTGTCACATTTGATATGTGCCAACCCATTTTGCTAGGACACATATTAAATTACAGAAAATGGGAATCACAGAAAAAGGCCACACTTACTAATACAAGAGTAGGTTAGAAACAAATTCCCAGCAGGATGCAGACAAGCCACAATGCTATATGGAAGAGGTAGCAAAGGTGCAAAATACTGATGAACATCCACTCTCACACCTATCATTAATAAGGGGGTGGGCTGCTAACTATTCCATTTGCACAAATATAAGACTATGGTTACTCGTAGTGTATCATGCTGACTTATAGCCTATTAGGTATGGCCATACTATTAGATCTGATGGTCTGCCCAGCCCTTGGATGACGAACTGTGCAGGACTCTCTATTGCTGCCCTCCGAGGTCTGCGGGACTGACGGATTCAAGTCATTACGAAAAAACAGCCGCTCTGTATAGAGACTACAGAGCAGCTGTATCTAAAATAGTAAAACAAATTTTTAATAAAGACTGATTAAAAAGTTACACCAAACACACTGACTGACCTGTTTATTAAAAAAAAAAAAAAAAAAAAAAATACCCATGAAAGTTGTACATAGCCTTTAACATAATGCGAATAGGGTTTAAAAAGATAATGAATGGTAAATGTGCACTATGGAGGCACTGAATTCGGTGCACATTTGCCATTTATTAACACTTTAAAGTCCTTTTGTTTGGTGGACTCTTGATGTCCATTTGCCATTTACTGCCCCTTTTGTCACAGAAGAACAATAAAGGGGCAACAAAAAGGCAAATAGACAAGAGGGCACTGAACAGAAGGAACTAAAGGGGCAATAAGTGGCAAATGGGTACCAAGGTGGCACTGCATCCTCTGCCCATTTGCCATTATTGCCCTTTTTAGACCCCCATTAGTGCCCCCATTCAACCAAAGCCCACAGTCAGTGACTGACCTGCTGGGCATTTCACAAACACTGCCCACTGGTGCCGCTGGACCTGCCCTGGAGAAATAAGTTTCCTTGGTGTCCCCTCCAGCCCCAGAAATGCATAGGAAGAAAGCGTGTTTCCTCCCTGTCTTGCGTCCTGAATGATCTCATCACGCTTGTCCCGTTATTCAGGATGCAGGAAAGAAAAAGTGAGCGGTGGCCGTGGCAAGGGGCAGCCAGTATTGAGGTCGGTGCACTTAGTGAGTGGCACCTGACCCGCTGGCGCCCTGTGTAGTGGCCACGGTGCGGGGTATGCACAGCCACTAGCGCCTCTCTTACAGTGTGGCACCCACACCGGTTGCACATATCTAAGGCTGGCCAGGTGCCCAGGTCCTTCTTAGCGTACGACACACTGTACTGACACCCTTTTATCCCTCAACATCACGAGGCCAAACTGCATCTTGCAAAAATATAAACATGAGGTATTAGCTGATATTTTGACCAAAATACAGAAGCCTTCAAACTGCGTCAAGGGTCCCCATCGTCTTGTGAGTCCCTACACTAACATTACAAACAAATCACAGAAAATGTGCTCAAATGTACTCAAAATCACAGAAAAAGGCCATACTTACTGAAACAAAGGCAGGTTAGAAACCAATTCCCAGCAGCATGCAAACAAGCCACAATGCTACGTGGGGGAGGTAGCACAGGATAAAAAATACTGATGAATAGCCGCTCATATGCCTATCATCCATAAGGGGCCCATATCAGGGCCCATATCAGTCAAAGCTGTGTCAGACTGATTTGTATGGAGAATGACACATGGAGCTAGAAGGCTGACTCTTTAGAATGTTTTTATGTATAGCAACAGGAATGAAATAGATTTCAAATCCATCAAAGCCTCTGGTGGTCATAGACAAGGGGTACTATATACCTGACAGCGAAGGGGGAAAGGAGATATAAAGTATATAAGGTATACTTACAATGTAATTAGGACATTTGTACACATTTGACATAATTTCTCTATCCTTGGGCTTGGGCGCAGGATATTTAGAAAAATACCTACTGTACATACTCCAGAAATACTGTTTTGCAATGCTGGGCTTTGCTGTGTACCTCAGTGGGTCACTGCTTGCATCTACAAATATATATATATATATATATATATATATATATGAGGTGCATTAAACTGTTTGAAAAACCTCATATGGTTCTCACTTATTCATTGTTAAATAGAGGTATTTGGTATTTTGTTGGGAATCATAATTGGGCAGGTGGGAGTACAAGAGCTGGCTCATCTTTGAAATAAGACATTTGAGTTCCTTTTCTAGCTGGAGAGCAAATGCCAAAGAAGTGTCCCAAACAGTTTCTGATGGAGCATAGAGCAAGTCAGACGGAGGTACTTCAAAGGGAGTCAAAAAGGAAAAGTAGGAAGAGATGTCTATCAAATCCTAAAAGGTTCTGTGCTTTCAAAGGGCCTCCTCGGAGACTTGTTTCCTACCTAGCTTTGATTCATTTTTTATCCACATTTTCTTTCATTTAATTTCTTTCGTTGGCAGAAGGCAGGGGGATCGATAATGGAGCAGAGGATGCCGAGCCTCATGTTAATACACACTCAAGCCCCTGCTGCTGCAGGGGACTGAAATATAACATTTGTAGTAATCACCCTAACTATACTTTATATGGCAATATCTTCAAAATAATTGTATAATGAAATCAGTTTTTTTAAAAGATTTTTTCAATGTAAAACATTTTAGTATATTCCTTGAGTTTAGCCTTGAATCTATAAATCTTAACCCCACATTATTTTTCACGATTCCTGTAATATTTGACTAAACCATTTAGTATTTAGTTTGCTACCAAAAAAGTTAAATTACAAAATTTTTAAAATGAGGTAACATATTTGTTCCACTGAAGCAAATTATTCTTCAAATAGATTCTCTACAGGCCTTGTGGCAGTTATAGATGTATCAAGAAAGGCAGCCATTGTGTTTTAGATTATTAGGGTACGGTCTGATGTAGCAGAAGTGAGCGGGGTTTCGGCTGGGTGCGGCGGCTGCTATGTCGAATCGTAGCCTTAGTCTATTTTCACAGACTAAAGTAAAAACGGTTGTAAAATACCGAGTTGTTTTCAAGGGAAAATCAGCCTCTGATTTTCAGCCGTTTTTATAGCAACAAAAGTTTTTTGATGCGTTTTTTGGGGCCGTTTTTGGAGCTATTTTTCTATTGACACAATGAAAAACAGCTTAAGAAGGGACATGCACTTAGTTTTTTCAAACGGCAGAATAAAAGACTGCACTATCTGAATGAAACACAGTTTTTCCCATTGAAATCAATGAGCAGATGATTGAAGGCGTACATCTTCCGTTTTTTCAGGCATTTTCCGAGGCATTTACGCCCCGAAAAACACCTGAAAACCCTGAGTGTGCTGGGATGCCCTTGCAAATTGGCTGACATGAGTCAAAGCTTTCTAAGGCCCCCCCCCACTCCTGCCTCTGTGCATGTATAATGTTTTTTATACCACGGTGGCTTAGTGAACCATGGTGCCTATCCCTGCTAGTTAGGAGGTGTTTTCCCCACACTCACCTCACTGGTCAAAAACACAAGTGGAGCAAACTGAGTGTAAGAGATGCAGTTCTAGCTATCGTCTATGACAGTAACAAAAACGGAATGATTTTTAGCAGCCGTTTAGATGCCATTGTGGTGTAGCTCTCAGTCACCCCACTTTCACCAGATTTGAATAAGGCCCTAGGGAATATAGCTACTTTTTACATATTACATATGTATTATTTATGCATTTTTCAGTACTTGCATGATAGAAGTTCTGTACTTATCATGGTTGATAGCATATTGGTGAGATATAACATTTAATATGTGATCAAAGTAGGTGCAGCTGCTGAGATTACCATGGCTCCAGGGTCGGACACAAAAACCTGATAGCCCTTGTGCAAAAACAGCATGTGGGCCCTCTTCCACCAGTATACCTGCAACTTGCAATTGATCATATTTAAAATAAATAATGACTGTAAACATGTTTTTTTTGCTGTTAGCACTCTAGAAAGGTGAAGTGGTTAATGATAACATCCCTGGTGGTTTATGGTAGCATGTATCTAATTTGTGACTGTAGACTGCTCAGATACACATATGCTGCATTATAAGTTATAAGCCAATCACAAAGCAGCTTAAACAATAACAAAGGCCTTGTGATTGGCTGACAGGGATAACAGAGTGTCTGTGTAATGTATGAAGGACTCATGATGAGTATGAGCAGGGGGAGGGTACAAAAGAAGCGGGATACTTGTTTTAAAACCCGTGTGGCCAGAGTGGGCCCCCTCTGGGTCCCTGTGTAACAGGCTACACAGACTATATGTCATCCCTGCGTGACTCCTTTTGCTTTTCCAGACACCCTTGTCAGTGCCATGTTCCTGATATTGCAGCTTAGTTGCAGCTCAATCACAGAGAGAACCAACTTGTCTAAACAAGAGTTCAAAATAAAATTTTACTTTTACTTCTATTCTTATGGTAAAAAAAAGAATGATCTTTTTTGAAGGAGGTGGTAGTTGGGATACAAGAGCAAACAATTGACCCTAATGTGCCCTAACAAGTTACCTACCTAATTGAACCACCGCCCCTACTCAAGAGGTGTCTGCGACCTCCAACTTAACCCTAGATGCCTTGTTAATGGCCTAGCAAGCTGACACTTGAAATAATAGGGGGAGTAAGGGAGGTGGGGTGGGGTATAACAAAAATGGATGTATAAAAAACAACAAAGAGCCAAAAAGTCTAAAGAATTGCAGCATCGGATACCAATCTATGGACAGCATATACTATCATATACATATATTTTATCTGTCTCTTTGTGACCTTGGTATTTTTTATATAATTATGGAATTCTACAGGGTTTAAGGACAGTAGATTATAGCTACATGAAGTATGGGGCATGAAGTATAGAGTGGCAAAAACAAATGTAGAGGGAAATGATACAGTCCAGGAAGATGTGTACAACAAAGTGTTACTACTTAAAAATATCCATAAACCAGTGGCAAGCATTATATGCACATAACCTCCACGGATGCTCTGAAAAAAATGCTGAATCCTAAATAATTCCTCCCTGATAATTCATTGTCACATACTCTACAGCAATGTCTAAATGACTTATTATTGTGGCTAGGGCTGAGCACAGAATTGAACACAGATATTCTCCTAAGCTAATTATTAAGCTCAGCATTCATTTCCCATCATGCTTTGTTTTCTTTACCATTGTCTCAGACTTGTCACTTAAATTCAGTGTAGCAAATGAAGTAGAACACTAAAGGGTCAACCAGAGTCAGTCCTTCATCTAAATGTACTTTACTTGCTGATATCCATGCAACGCCAGTGAAATCAATCATTCCTGGTTCAACTGGTACAACCTCAAACTTACATGAAGTCTGTAGGTAGTTTACAGTGGAAACTTTTTTTTTAAGGTTAGAGAAGTATCCCCTATTGTCTACTAAATTATTCTTCTCTCAGAAGATTATTGTTACTACAATCATCGTAATAAAAAACTATAATCTGGGCCACCATAAGGGCAGTGCTTTAATATTTCTGCTGCATGATGATCATGTGACCGCTTTCCATTAGGCGTTCACCAAATCATGAGGTACAAGGTGTAGGGTAGGAGTTATGAGATGGAGCCCAGGAGACCCTGATTATTTGACTGTATGGGGCCAGATATTTCCATTAGTAGCCTTGATGATAGTAGTTTTGAGTTCACTACATGTGTTTTATCACTTACAAGGATTTTTATATTTGAATAAACACACACCTAAGTCACATCACAAAACACATGACATAGTAAGAATATTGCGATATATTTAAATAAATGCTTATCAATCAGTTATACCTTATCCCATTACATTAGTGTACACCTCAATTTGTTTTTAAGACTGTCCACTAACAAGATCCTTGGGTTCCACAATTATTAGCAGAACCAGGCAAGGATGTAGGGTAGGAATGTGTTTTTCCAATGGAAACATATCTCTGTAGAACATGGAAGCATCAGACTGCATGGTATTAACCCGGGCTGTGGCAGGGCAGAAGGTAAACTGATGCATGGAGTCTCAGGAACCCCTGTTCTCCTTACATTCAGACCCCTGGTCTATGACCCACAAAGCAGAATGGTAGCTTTTCAGAGAGAATAGAATCAAGACTGTAGCATCATATAGCAATGACTAAGAACCAGAGTAGCATCAAATTTTAATCAGCAGGCGAATACAGAGTTAGGCTGGGTTCACACTAGCATGTTACGTCCGTAAAGGACGGAACGCATTTCGGCCGCAAGTCCCGAACTGAACATACTGCAGGGAGCCGGGCTCCTAGCATCATAGTTATGTACGATGCTAGGAGTCCCTGCCTCGCTGCCGGACAACTGTCCCATACTGTAATCATGTTTTCAGTACGGGACAGTAGTTCCACGGAGAGGCAGGGACTCCAAGCATCGTACATAACTATGATGCTAGGAGCCCGGCTCCCTGCAGTGTGTTCGGTCCGGGACTTGCGGGCGAAATACGTTCCGTCCTTTATGGACGTAACATGCTCGTGTGAACCCAGCCTTAAACGCATGGAAGCTAATAGCACAAGAATTCAAACCAGAACCGAAAATCAAACCAAGAAGTACTGTAGACCGGAAACTAAGACAGGGACATAGCAAAACCAGTGGACAAATCAGAATCAAGAGAGAGACCCAGAGGATAAACCGGAAGCACAACCAGAGCAGGTATGTATATAAGTACATCTAATATAGACTAGAGGAGAAGTATATGTACATGTATACAGTGAAGGAAATAAGTATTTCATCCCTTGCTGATTTTGTAAGTTTGCCCACTGTCAAAGTCATGAACAGTCTAAAATTTTTAGGCTAGGTTAATTTTACCAGTGAGAGATAGATTATATTTAAAAAAAAAATGAAAATCACATAGTCAAAATTATATATATTTATTTGCATTGTGCACAGAGAAATAAGTATTTGATCCCCTACCAACCATTAAGAGTTCAGCCTCCTCCAGACCAGTTACACGCTCCAAATCAACTTGGTGCCTGCATTAAAGACAGCTGTCTTAAATGGTCACCTGTATAAAAGACTCCTGTCCACAGACTCAATTAATCAGTCGTCTGACTCTAACCTCTACAACATGGGCAAGACCAAAGAGCTTTCTAAGGATGTCAGGGACAAGATCATAGACCTGCACAAGGCTGGAATGGGCTACAAAACCATAAGTAAGGCGCTGGGTGAGAAGGAGACAACTGTTGGTGCAATAGTAAGAAAATGGAAGACATACAAAATGACTGTCAATCGACATCGATCTGGGGCTCCATGCAAAATCTCACCTCGTGGGGTATCCTTGATCCTGAGGAAGGTGAGAGCTCAGTCGAAAACTACACGGGGGAACTTGTTAATGATCTCAAGGCAGCTGGGACCACAGTCACCAAGAAAACCATTGGTAACACATTACGCCGTAATGGATTAAAATCCTGCAGTGCCCGCAAGGTCCCCCTGCTCAAGAAGGCACATGTACAGGCCCGTCTGAAGTTTGCAAATGAACATCTGGATGATTCTGAGAGTGATTGGGAGAAGGTGCTGTGGTCAGATGAGACTAAAATTTAGCTCTTTGGCATTAACTCAACTCGCCGTGTTTGGAGGAAGAGAAATGCTGCCTATGACCCAAAGAACACCGTCCCCACTGTCAAGCATGGAGGTGGAAACATTATGTTTTGGGGGTGTTTCTCTGCTAAGGGCACAGGACTACTTCACCGCATCAATGGGAGAATGGATGGAGCCATGTACCGTCAAATCCTGAGTGACAACCTCCTTCCCTCCACCAGGATATTAAAAATGGCTCATGCTGGGTCTTCCAGCACGACAATGACCCGAAACATACAGCCAAGGCAACAAAGGAGTGGCTCAAAAAGAAGCACATTAAGGTCATGGAGTGGGCTAGCCAGTCTCCAGACCTTAATCCCATCGAAAACTTATGGAGGGAGCTGAAGATCCGAGTTGCCAAGCGACAGCCTCGAAATCTTAATGTTTTACAGATGATCTGCAAAGAGTAGTGTGCCAAAATTCCATCTAACATGTGTGCAAACCTCATCATCAACTACAAAAAACGTCTGACTGCTGCGCTTGCCAACAAGGGTTTTGCCACCAAGTATTAAGTCTTGTTTTCCAAAGGGATCAAATACTTATTTCTCTGTGCACAATGCAAATAAATATATATAATTTTGACAATGTGATTTTCTGTTTTTTTTT
Organism: Rhinoderma darwinii; assembly: GCF_050947455.1. Taxonomy (NCBI): domain Eukaryota; kingdom Metazoa; phylum Chordata; class Amphibia; order Anura; family Rhinodermatidae; genus Rhinoderma; species Rhinoderma darwinii. Next base: position 432,985,949 of record NC_134687.1, read on the forward strand.
TTTTAAATAATCTATCTCTCACTGGTAACATTAACCTAGCCTAAAAATTCTAGACTGTTCATGTCTTTGACAGTGGACAAGCTTACAAAATCAGCAAGGGATCAAATACTTATTTCCTTCACTGTATATAAAGTAATTGTATGATCCTGGAAATAGGAATCAGAAGGAAAACATTAGCCACAATGCTGGATAATTTTAGAAAACTAGGCGATGCAGAATAGAAACAAAGTTTACATTAAAAAGGGACTATAAACAATAGGCATAACCTGTAAAATGCTTGCGGTCCACTTGTGATGTTTACAATTGATCTAACTTTCCACTTTTAATCCATAACTTTGATCAGCTAGCTTTATGACCTCATTTGTGCTGCGTAAAGCAGAGTTGTTGCATTTCACAAACTATCCAATTATACCTAAATACTCCAAGGTAAAATATTTGCTTTGAATGCATTTAAAACTCAAACTAGTTTTCCTAAATATAAAATATTTAACTGTTCACCATATTTTCAACTTCTTAGGCCTTGTTCACACTGAGTATTCTGCAGGAGGAAAAATCGGACTCAAAATTCCTTCAGATTTTGACCTGCCAGCAGAACACTTGCCGCGTTTTGACACGTTTTCGCCCGCGACCATTCAACGCCGTGGGAAAAAATGCAGCGAAAATCGCTTCCTCTGCCTCCCATTGATGTCAATGGGAGGTCAGAGATGTAAACACCTGAAGAAAGGGCATGACGCTTCTTTTTCCTGGGAGCGTTTTTTTCCGCTCACGGGAATAAATGCCTCCGTCTCTCATTAAAATTAATGGGAGGCGTTTTTGCAGTTTTCGCGTCAAAAACCATGGCAAAAAAAACTCTGTGTGAACAGTGGATAATACAGACATAGAGTTTCTGAAAACATTTGTAAGATGAAACAATTCTATCTGAAATTTCTATATGTTGAAACCAAAATTGCGGTTTAGTCACAGAAAATATCTATCACATAAGCACATAAACAAATAACTCCTATCTATCTATCTATCTATCTATCTATCTATCTATCTATCTATCTATCTATCTATCTATCTATCTATCTATCTGTCTATCTGTCTATCTGTCTATCTGTCTATCTGTCTGTCTGTCTGTCTGTCTGTCTGTCTGTCATAACGGTTCTCACTGGTTTGTTCGTGGATCTTCGGTGTCGTCTGGGAGATGGTGCTTGTAACCCAGGCAATGCTTGGCACAGCGGGTAGAGGCGGTCGGATGGATAAGCAGAAGTCAGGACAGGCAGCAGATGTCGTAACGCGTATGGCAGCAATAAGTCAAGGCAGGCGGCAGACGTCGTAACGGGTATGGCAGCAATAAGTCAAGGCAGGCGGCAGACAAGGGTAGTCAAGTTCAAGCAGAGGCCAGTAACGGGAAATCCAGACAAAAGGCAGAAGGATCGGAAACAGGGAACTAGGGCACAGGGAACTCACGGGGAACTTGGTTGAACAAGCAGTGATGGAAGGGAGAAGGAACTTTAAATAGGAAGTTCTAGGAATTAAGGAGCGCGCTGGCCCTTTTAGGCAGGACGAGTCAGCGTGCGCGCCCTCTAGTGACTGCAGCCGCACATCGAGGATGCCGAGCGCGGAAGGAGGTAATGGATGCACTCACCTGACGCCATCCAGGGCCAGCAGAGCGTCCGGACTAGGTAAGTGGAGCTAGGGATGAGCAGCTGATGAGGGAGGGCGCCGGAACCGGAGCAGAGGTCGTGGGAACGGCGGGGAACGGCGCGGCAGCCATTACAGTACCCCCCTTTACGCCCCCTCTTTTTCGGCTTGCTTGGAAACCTTCGCTCAAAGTCCTTGATGAGAGCTGGGGCGTTGATATTCTCCACGGGCTCCCATGATCTCTCCTCAGGGCCATAATCTTTCCAGTCCACTAGGTACCATAATCTCCCCTGTGATTGTTTGACATCCAGGATCTCTTGAATTTCAAATTCGGCATCAACCGCTGGTACAGGATGGACCGGAATTTTCTTAGAAAATCGGTTGAGTATGGTGGGTTTCAGCAGAGAAATGTGGAAGGAGTTAGAGATCTTTAGAGACTGAGGTAGGCGAAGTTTGAAAGTTACTGGATTAATTTGTTTTGTTATTTCATAGGGGCCCAGAAACCGAGGAGCTAGCTTGTAACAAGGGGTCTTCAGACGTATGTACTGGGTGGATAGCCAGACTTTATCCCCAGGAAGGAGCTGCGGCGGTAACCTGCGTCTTTTATCCGCGTCTCTTTTAAACCTGGCTACGGCTCTGTGGATGGAGTCCTTGGCCGTCTGCCAATTCCGTAGAAAGTCGCGGTGGACCGTGTTAGCAGCTGGAACCTCAGAAGGCACAGAGACTGGTAGGGGAATTCCTGGGTGCTGGCCATACACTAATAAGAAGGGAGAAGAGCGGGTAGATTCCCCCATATGGTTGTTGTAGGCAAATTCGGCCCATGGAAGCAGACCTGCCCAGTTGTCTTGTCTCGGAGACACAAAATTCCTGAGGAAACCTTCAAGTATTTGGTTAATCCGCTCTAGTTGACCATTGGATTGGGGATGGTACGCGGAAGAGAAGTCTAGTTTGACCTCCAGCAGTTTGCACAAGGCTAACCAGAACTTGGATGTGAACTGAACTCCTCTGTCAGAAACAATGTGCTTAGGAAGACCATGCAGGCGAAAGATGTGCTCGAAAAACAGCGTTGCCAGTCGGGAAGATGACGGAAGGCCTGAGAGAGGTACGAAGTGCGCCATCTTGGAAAAGCGATCCACCACAACCCAGATTACGGTACACCCAGCAGAACTAGGCAGATCGGTGATGAAGTCCATGGCAATGTGTGACCAGGGAGAGTCAGGCACAGGCAGGGGGTGCAACAGGCCAGCAGGTCTTGAATGGGAGACTTTATTTTGAGAGCAAGTGGAGCAGGCAGAAACAAAGTCTTTAGTGTCTTGGGACATGGAAGGCCACAAGTACTGACGACCAATCAAATCAAAAGTCCTTTTGATGCCAGGGTGCCCAGAAACCCTGGAGGCATGACCCCAACACACAACACAATCCCTTTGTTTCGGGGGTACGTAGGTCTTTCCTCTGGGAATGTGTACCACTTCAGCAGGAGCAGCGATCACAATACGTTTCGGATCTATAATAAACTGTGGGCTGGGCTCTTGGTCTGTGGGGTCAAAACAGTGAGATAAGGCATCAGCCTTGGTATTCTTTCCGGCAGGTCTGTAATGAAGCTGAAAATCGAATCTGGAGAAGAATAATGCCCACCGAGCTTGACGAGAGTTTAGGCGTTGAGCCGTCTGTAAATATAGGAGGTTTTTATGATCTGTGTAAATGATGATGGGGTGCCGTGCGCCCTCAAGCAAATGTCTCCATTCCTCCAGGGCCAATTTAATAGCTAAAAGCTCTTTATCTCCAATTCCATAATTTTTTTCAGCGGATGTCAACGATTTGGAGAAAAAAAACACAGGCCACCAGTCTCCCTCTACAAGTCTTTTGGAACAGAATAGCTCCAACTCCCACAGAAGAAGCATCAACCTCCAAAACAAATGGTTTGGTGGAATCTAGTCTATGTAGGACTGAGGCAGAAGAGAAGGCAGCTTTAAGAGCTTGGAATGTGGCTTCGCCCTCCGTGGTCCAGTCTTTAACATTAACCCCTTTTTTGGTCAGAGCAGAAATAGGAGCCGTCAGAGAGGAGAAATGAGGAATAAACCGGCGGTAATAATTTGCGAATCCTAGCAGGCGTTGGACCGCTTTGAGTCCCTGCGGACGAGGCCAGTTGAGAATTGAGGACAGCTTGGCTGGATCCATTTGAAGACCCTGGTCGGAAATGACATACCCCAAGAAAGGCAGGCTGGTTCTCTCGAAGAAGCATTTTTCTAGCTTGGCAAACAGAGAGTTCTCTTGCAGACGTTGTAACACTTGGCGCACATGCACACAATGAGTTTGAATATTGGGAGAAAAGATTAAAATGTCATCTAGGTATACTACCACACAGCTGTACAACAGATCTCGAAAAATGTCATTAACAAAGGCCTGGAAAACCGCAGGAGCATTATAAAGTCCAAAGGGCATGACAAGGTATTCAAAATGCCCATCACGAGTATTGAATGCGGTTTTCCAATCGTCTCCCTCGCGAAAACAGATGAGATTATAAGCTCCACGAAGGTCTAGTTTGGTGAAGATTTTCGCCCCCTGTAGACGGTCAAAGACTTCTGAGATCAATGGTAGCGGGTACTTGTTCTTTAACGTGATATTATTTAATCCTCGGTAATCAATACAAGGACGCAGGGAGCCGTCCTTTTTTCCCACAAAGAAAAACCCTGCGCTAGCAGGAGAGGAGGACTTACGGATGAATCCTCTCTCCAGATTTTCTTGGACATACCTAGACATGGCCTCCGTCTCAGGCACAGACAAAGGGTAGACTCTACCTCTGGGAGGTGTGGCGTTGGGGACCAGGTCTATGGCACAGTCGTATGGCCTGTGAGGAGGCAGCGATTCAGCTTGTTGTTTGCAGAAGACATCCGAGAAGCTTTTGTATGGAGTCGGAAGTCCTGCTGAGTTAGGTTCTGCAGACTGAGGCATAGGTGGGCGAATAGATAGTAGACAATGTTGGTGACAGAAGTCACCCCAGCGGGTAATTTGACCTCCAGTCCAGTCAATAACAGGAGAGTGCTTCTGCAACCACGGTAGACCTAGAAGCAAAGGGTTCAGAGAGTTCTTTAACACATAGAAGGAGATATGTTCCTGGTGCAGCGCCCCTGTTAACAGGAGAATGGGCTTGGTGACAAGATAGATAGTTTCCTGTAGGAGCCTCCCATCTACAGAAGCAATGGACAACGGTTTGGTGAGTCTTTGCACTGGGATTTGGTAGCGATTTACCAAGGACTGGCACAGAAAATTCCCAGCGGATCCGGAATCTAGGAAGGCTTGAACGTCGAAAGTGGTTCCTGCAAAGGACAGCTTCGCTGGTATGGTCATCTTCTGAGAGGAAAGTATTCCACCTAGGGTAGCCTCTCCTACTTGCCCTAGGCGTTGGAGTTTTCCGGCCTCACTGGACAGTCTCTGAGGAAGTGCGTTTTTCCACCACAATACAAACACAAATTCAACTTGCGTCTATTCTGGCGCTCCTCAGGCGTGAGTCTTGTTCTCTCCACCTGCATGGGTTCGTCCGACCAGGAGGAAGATGAGGCCAGAAGAGGTCTTTGGAAGGTTGGTGCCAATCGTGATGTCCGATTGCCTCGAGCAGATTCCTGTCTCTCACGGAAACGTATATCACTACGATTAGCTAGGGTAATTAAGTCATCCAAGGATGGTGGAAGGTCTCGGCCAGCAAGTTCATCCTTGATTCGGCCCGCCAGACACTCCCTGAAGGTCGATACCAAAACCTCATTATTCCACTGGAGTTCAGTAGCCAAGGTGCGGAATTGAATGGCGTATTGGCCTACAGTGGAGGTTCCTTGTCGGAGCTTGAGTAGAGCGGAAGCTGCAAAAGAGGCTCGACCCGGTTCTTCAAACACCCTTTTAAACGTGGAGAGAAAGTTCTGAATGTGTTACATGATCGGGTCGTTTCTCTCCCTAAAGGGCGATGTCCAAGCCAGCGCTTCACCAGACAGCAGGGACAGGATATAGGCCACCTTAGCCCGGTCTGAGGAAAAATGATGTGCCATGACTTCAAAGTGGATGGTGCATTGGTCAACAAATCCACCGCAGGTCTTGGCGTCTACCTGATAGCGGGCAGGCGTAATTAGGTGAAGTCCGGGACTGTAGACAGGAGCTTGTTGCGGTGGTGGTGGTATCGGAGGCGCCGGAGGTGCTAGTTCGTTCAAACGAGTGGACACATTCTGCAGTAGCTGAAACAGCTGATCTTGGCGGACTTGTTGTCAAGAAAGCTCCTGAGCCATATCAGCCGTGTCAGGCAGGGCTGTGTCAAGGGGATCCATGGCTTGTTCAACCTATAACAGTTCTCACCGGTTTGTTCGTGGATCCTCGGTGTCGTCTGGGAGATGGTGCTTGGAGCCCAGGCAACGCTTGGCACAGTGGGTAGAGGCGGTCGGATGGATAAACAGAAGTCAGGACAGGCAGCAGACGTCGTAACGGATATGGCAGCAATAGGTCAAGGCAGGCGGCAGACATCGTAACGGGTATGGCAGCAATAGGTTAAGGCAGGCGGCAGACAAGGATAGTCAAGTTCAAGCAGAGGTTAGTAACGGGAAATCCAGACAAAAGGCAGATGGAACGGAAACTGGGAACTAGGGCTCAGGGAACTCACGGGGAACTTGGTTGAACAAGCAGGGATGGAAGGGAGAAGGAACCTTAAATAGGAAGTTCTAGGAATTAAGGCGCGCGCTGGCCCTTTTAGGCAGGACGAGTCAGCGTGCGCGCCCTCTAGTGACTGCAGCTGCACATCGAGGATGCCGACCGTGGAAGGAGGTAATGGATGCACTCACCTGACGCCGTCCAGGGCCAGCAGAGCGTCCTGACAGGGTAAGTGGAACTCGGGATGAGCAGCTGATGAGGGAGGGCACCGGATCAGAGGCCGTGGGAACGGCGGGGAACGGCGCGGCAGCCGTTACATCTATCTATCTATCTATCTATCTCAAAAAATAAGGCAGCACTCCAGGGATGTAGCAAAATAGAAAAAGTGCTTTAATCCATCAGTCAAACGCAACGTTTCAGTTCTACATTAGAGCCTTTCTCAAGCTAGTGAACACATGTGTCAACAACATATATATAGAGGAACTTCAATCAAGAAGTAAGTGTTTACATCAATTGGCAATTAACCATGTGCAGTATGAATATAGCATATAGCAAACACAGAACAATAATATAGTGATACTGGTAATGCATATAATATAATAATGTGAGCATGCATAAACTTCAATCTTCGAAAGACATAACAATAACAAGTGTATATTTGTGATTATAAATAATTAGTCACGTGAAAAAGAAAAGTACACATGGAAACACTCACTATAATGGTACCAGCCATAGGGATTTAATTTTAACAACCGCGCTACTTACGGCATCACTGGTGTGCGATTGCGCATGCCCAGGGAACTAGATACGTCAGGAGTGTGTCACCCTATTGCGCATGTCCGCACATGCATCAGTGTAAGAGGACTCAACTGAATCACCATATTGTATTTGGGCATGTAGGAACCGGCCGTCAATGTCGCTATATACTAGGTGACACAAGAATAAAATAAGGAAAAGGCAGGGAAATGCAATATAAGCTGTAATTAATCCATTTATAGAGCAGAATCCAGAAGCAAGAAGGTGTATAAATTTGACCACGATATATGTAACCATTAACCCACAAAATTACCTATACATAAACACCCAGTATGTAGGAAGGCTTCCCAAATATCCACATCGGACCTTTCCACATTGGGAAAAACAGCCCTATATGAGCAGCCAAAGCAATACTTTTACAAGTATATATACAGAAACCCACAGGAGCGTATATATATACAGAAACCCACAGGAGCGCACCATAAACTCTCCCCTCAATTAAGCAGGAAAGGTCAATCGTGCTCGGGCAAGGAAAAAACGCACACCAGCCATATTTATAGTATGGATAGGTGCCTAAAACCTCCCCACTCAATCCTGTATAAGGTATTAGTGTAAAGACCATTATAAGGTCCATGGTAAAGGCCACATGAAGCTTTTGGTTGCCTAGACGATAATCTGTTGCCACTTCACATTTGCAAACTACAATAGTCTAATGTTGACATAAGAAAAGAAGGGGGTGGAAAGGGCGTTATGTCATCCTGCTTAATCCTTAATAATTCTGCCTATATAGCCCTCGATAGACAAAGTGGCAACAGTATTTGGTGCTCACACCACTGACATACAGAGAAACATATCGTATTTTTAGGACTATAAGACGCAGTTTTTAGCAAGAATAAATCTTGCTAAAAAGTCCCTGCGTCTTATAGTCGGCAGTCAAGGGACCGGGCAGCGCCGGGCCCCCTGACTGCTTCCTTACTTAACCCCTTCCTGATCCATGATGTGGCGGCACATCATGGAGCGGGGAGGGGATGATGTGTGGAGCGTGCTCACGCACTGAGCCCGCTCCATACACTGCAGGTGTCAGCTTCTGACACGCTGCTCTAACGGCCAGGAACAGCGATCGCACTGTTCCTGGACGTTTAACTAGTTATAATAGCGACCGCTACATTTATAGGGGTTTTCCCATGAAGGACATTGATGACATATCCACAGGATATACCATAAATGTCAGATAGATGCGGGTCCCACCTCTGGGACCCGCATCTATCTCTAGAACGGGGCCCCGTTCTATCTTACCCGGCTCCGCTGTCTTACGGCCACTTCACTTCCTGGTTACATGGTCGAGTTACACAAACATCGTAACTTGCTGAGCTACGCAGTTTCTGTAACTCCCATACAACTGAATAGAAGTTACGGAAACAGCGTAACATGCTACGCTGCTTCTGTAACTGTCATTCACTAGTATGGGAGTTACAGAAGCAGTGTAGCTTAGCGAGTTACGCGGTTTCCGTAACTCATCCATGTATTGCAGTGTATTGTACCAGCGATCTAATGATCGCTGGTTCAAGACCCCTAGGGGAACTAATAAAATATGTAAAAAAAAAAAGTTAGATACATTTTCAGGAGTGTAAAAAAATTTTAAAAGTAAAAAAAAAAAAAACTTTTCCCATTTTTACCCAAGCACAATGTAAAATAAAAATTAAAAAAACTTGGTATCGCTGCGTGCATAAAAGTCTTAAACTATTACAATATAGCATTATTTGACTCACACAGTGAACGGCGTAAATAAATAACATTTAAAACCCCAGAATCGTTGTCTTTGGTCACCATAGCGCTAACAAAAATGTATAAAAAAAATCATATGTACCAAAAAAATGATGCTTATAAAAACTACAGCTCATTCCGCAAAAAATAAGCCCTCACACCGCTCAAATGATGGAGAAATATAAGTTATGGCACTCAGAATGTGGTGAAACTGAACAATTTTTTTTTTTTAACCAATAGTTTTTTTCTTTGTAAAAGAAGTAAAATATAAAAAATTTTCCTATTTTCTGTTGTCGTCTTATAGTCCGAAAAATATGTTAGTCATTCTACTTAGATATCCATATATCGTTTTTATTAAGAAAGAAGACAATTATTATTAGCCGGTTTCATTTCTGGTGAGTCATCCATGTTTCACAATAACGTGATCTGCGGATAAACAAAATGTGAAAATTAAAATCAGACAAACAGTCTAACATAATAAAATCAAGACCTCACGGAGGCTGTCTTTAGAACGGAGTAGGAGGGATATACAGAGTGGCATTCAAATAGCATTACCCAAAGGGAAGTCAACATTTAACGCATATGGTGTAAGGATCTAGGGATCCACTGTAATTCTCGTGATTTGAGCTGTTTAATCCTATTGCCACCCCGTCGAAGCGGGGGAATGTGGTCTATTATATAGAATTTGAGGTCACGCTCATTATGTTTTAAGTCAGTAAAATGTTTCGAGACCGGAAGATCCAGCCTCTTCTTTCGTATTGTATACCGATGCTGGTTTAGACGGTTCTTGACATCAAGTGATGTCTCGTCCACGTACAATAAGTGGCATGGACATTGGAGTATATATACGATAAACCCTGTGTCACATGTAAGGAAGTGGTTGATCAGAAATTGTTGACCTGTTTTTGGATGTTTGAAAAGATTTCCTTTCATCATAAGCGTACGTACAACTAAGACATGGAAAACAGCCTTTTTTGGGGAGGTGTAGATATGTTTGATGACTGATTTTGGCGGAGCCCATATCCTACCTCACTAGCTTATCTCTGAGATTCGGCGATCTGCTATATGAGAACATGGGTATTTGTTGAAATTCATCCACCGTTTAAAGGCATCTGCCTAACATAGGCCAGTGCCTTCAAACAATTTGATAACTCATTTGTGAAAAGGTGGAGATAAAGTGAATACGTTTGTCATGGCACTTAGAGTCCCTACTTCTTAGGAGGTCAGCTCTAGGGACTAACTCAATCCTATGTCTATATTGATCTAGTAATCGACTAGGATAACCCCTATCTTTAAACAAGTCTATCAGATTTATATATAATTCTTTTTGTTCGTAACAGTTGACTAACTGGTAGAGATTTTATCAGACTCTCATACCGTAATAGGTTGTTCCTAACAGTTGGTTTGACAAAAAGATCCGTTGAAAAAGTTGTACCATCTAAATCCACTAAGACGTCCAGGAATTGTAATGTAGTCCTTGAACTAACCAAAGTAAATTTGACAGTCTGGTCTATAGTATTAAGGAAATCGTGGAACTTAGTCCCCTCCATTAGTCCTCCCATCCAAACGAGGAAGATATCATCTATGCATCGCCACCACCTCAGCACATGCTGAAAGTGGTGGAATACATAGATGAGGTCCTCCTCGAGAGCAGAGCATGTAAATATTTGCATATGTCGGTGCTATATTTGAACCCATTGCGGTCCCCTGATGCTAAACGTAAAACTGGTCACGGAACAAAAAATAGTTATTAGTCAGTATAATTCTTAATAAAGATAATAATAGCAAGCTACATTCAGTCGGATATTCAGATTTAGTCAACATTTTCTCAACCGCTCTGAGGCTACAGTCATGTTGAATTGATGTGTATAAAGACACTACATCAAAAGAGGCCAAGATAACCTCACTACCCTCTGTCAACTCCAAACCCTGTAATATGACCAAAAAATCAGTAGTATCCTGGTTGTGTGATTGGGCATCAATAGCAAAGCGCCTGAGAGATTTATCCAAAAATATAGCTATGCTAGAGAAAATAGACTCTGGACCTGAGACAATCGGTCGTCCTGGGGGGTTAAGTAGTGTTTTGTGAATTTTTGGTAATGTATACAATGCCGGAGTAATAGGATATTCTACCAACAATAATTTTTTTAGATTGTCATGAATCAGTCCACCGCTGTTCGCTTCATTGAGAATTCCCATAATCATTTTAGAGATACTAAATTTGGGGTCACAGGGAATTTGCATATACATGTTAGTATCAAGGAGTTGTCGATTAACCTCTCATATATCCATATCCATGACGACAGTTGCTCCGCCTTTGTCAGCAGGCTTTATAGTCAGACTGCTGTCATGGATAAGTTCATTGAGAGCTGATATTTCATCGCTAGACATATTAGCATATTTAAGTTTAATACCGTCATGTATTGTTCTCAAATTCCCAATGTCATTTCTGACTGCGTTTACAAATGCATCAATGGCCGGGGCAGTAGGCAGAGGTACAAAATAACTCCTATTGGACAAACCAAAGTCCTTCAGTTGTAGCTCCGTGTCTTTTTAGGTTTAGATGTAACAACATTGTTAGGAAACCAAGATTTAAGTTTAACATTTCTAAAAAATTGATGTAGATCTGTCTCCACACGGAACCAGTCCACCTTGTTAACCGGACAGAATGAAAGGCCTAAATGTAATTCTATCTATCTATCTATCTATCTATCTATCTATCTATCTATCTATCTATCTATCTATCTATCTATCTATCTATCTATCTATCTATCTATCTATCTATCTATCCATCCAATGAAGGCCCTTCACTAATCATGTGGTAGATGTAATGTTTGACCATGTTTGTTTTCACCCAGAGACACAGCATAACTAGCTAATTCATGACAACTTAACAATTTATATTTGCTTGATGATTTTATGGTAAGGGAAATGCTGTTTGAGTAAAATAAATTTCATCTGGTTTAGAATTTGCAGTGGATTTGGTGTTTTTCGCAACTTTCGTCAAACAAAGAACAATTTGTAACTGGTTACAGGAGAATCACACAAAAAATTTCATTATAGTGGAAAATGGTACTAGATATACATTAATACAAATTTAGGGAAAAAACAGCAATTTCTTGTGTATAAAATGCGATTTCCCAGTTCATTATGCATTGCAAATCAAAACAGACGGTCAGAATTAGCAAATTGAATTTTAAAGCCTTTCTCATCTCTAGTCTCTACACATCTCTGATACTGAAGAGTATTTTGATTTCATTTAAGACATTTAACTTATGCGAAAGCCTTTGTTTCAGCCATTTTGATGCATCTGAAAATTAAATAACCATTGGACAATGACACTGATACTTATTATTCATGTTTGAAAAACCTTGTTAGAAAGTCAGTCTATGGTTCCTGTGCTAAGTAAATTTTTGATTTGTTAAAAGCTACAGATATATACACAATGCACAACTCTGCACTCTCAACTTATGCGCGTAACTACTCAGCTGGCAGGTATAGCAAACGCTATGGGGCCCGACAACTAAGTGGTCCAATCCCCACCCAATAATAAGGGGCAGTAAGTGATGACTGTAGAGTTAGGTTAGGTGATGGACAAATACTATCAAATCAACTCACCCTGTGTTCCTAATTATAATGGACGACACAGTGCCGTATTATGTCTAAGGATATTTCCTCAGCCCCTTTCTTTTGTTGTATAGCGAAATGGGAGTACATTTTAGAGCATCATTTGACACACCTATCGTTCGTCATAAGTCGGGCGTCGATCACCAATCGGAATTTAGCGTAACATCTTAAAAAATAAGCAAAGTATGCATACATTACTAGTATGATACATCCAGATGTGTAACTGAAATGGACAAAGATATGCTCCCTATGCCCCCTCCCTTATGAACCAGCCAAAACTAGATTTTACTACTTAGTTTTGTGTCTGGACTAACAAAGCTGAACTTTTAATGACCCGGTATACAATAGAAACACATCTTTACTATAACATGGCTATGGATAATGGAAAGGAGGGGTGGAAAAAATGAATAGGGCCCCATTTCAAGTTTTGCTATGGAGCCCCATTTATTTGATACATCCTACTCTGTGCATTATACCCCTACTATGGCATTATTATTTTCATCATTTCAGTGCTGTGAAATCCCTATATGCATTTTCCCTGTACTGTGACATCATTATGTGTTATTCTTTTTCTGTGCTGTGATATCACACAGTGCGTGGTGCTATTTGGTCTGCTTTCTTCTTGTGCTGTAAACATCACTGTGCACACTATCCCACTATTGTAAATTCTCCCTGTGTTACATAGTTACATAGTTACATAGTTACATAGTTAGTACGGCTGAAAAAAGACATATGTCCATCAAGTTCAACCAAGGGACGGGAAAAGGGAAGGAAAAATTTCTACACATAGGAGCTAATACTTTTTTGTTCTAGGAAATTATCTAACCCTTTTTTAAAGCTATCTACTGTCCCTGCTGTGACCAGCTCCTGCGGTAGGCTATTCCATAGATTCACAGTTCTCACAGTAAAGAAGGCTTGTCGCCTCTGCAGGTTGAACCTTTTTTTCTCCAGACGGAGGGAGTGCCCCCTTGTTTTTAGAGGGGGTTTTACAAGGAACAGCATTTCACCATATTTTTTGTATGTGCCATTTATATATTTATATAAGTTAATCATGTCCCCCCTTAGTCGTCTTTTTTCAAGGCTAAATAGGTTTAATTCTTTTAATCTTTCCTCATAACTTAAATTCTCCATGCCCCTAATTAGCTTCGTTGCTCTTCTTTGTATTTTTTCCAACTCCAGGGCATCCTTTCTATGAACTGGAGCCCAGAACTGAACTGCATATTCTAGATGAGGCCTCACTAATGCTTTGTAAAGTGGTAATATTACATCCCTGTCCCGCGAGTCCATGCCTCTTTTAATACACGACAATATCCTGCTGGCCTTTGAAGCAGCTGATTGACACTGCATGCTGTTATTTAGTTTATGATTTACAAGTACACCCAGATCCTTCTCAACAAGTGAATCCGCCAGTGTAGCTCCCCCTAGGACATATGATGCATGCAGGTTGTTGGTACCCAGATGCATAACTTTACATTTATCTACATTAAACTCCATCTGCCAAGTGGACGCCCAAACACTTAGTTTGTTTAAATCTGCCTGCAATTCATGAACATCTTCCATAGACTGAACTATATTACATAGCTTGGTGTCATCTGCAAAAATAGAAATAGTGCTATTAATCCCATCCTCTATATCATTAATAAATAAGTTGAATAATAGTGGTCCCAGCACTGAACCTGGGGACCATTCAGAGTAGGAATCATTGACCACAACTCTCTGGATACGGTCCTTGAGCCAATTCTCAATCGAATTACAAACTATATTTTCTAAACATATAGTCCTTAATTTACCCATTAGGCGTCTATGGGGGACAGTGTCACATGCCTTTGCAAAGTCCAAAAACACTATATCCACAGCGGCCCCACTGTCTAGGCTTCTGCTTACCTCTTCATAAAAACAGATTAGGTTAGTTTGACAACTTCTGTCCTTAGTAAAACCGTGCTGGCTGTCACTTATAATACTATTTTTTGTCACATAATCCTGTATATAGTCCCTCAATAGCCCCTCAAACATTTTCCCCACGATGGATGTTAAGCTTACTGGTCTATAATTACCCGGCGAAGACCTAGAGCCCTTTTTGAAAATAGGCACCACATTTGCGCTGCGCCAGTCACTTGGCACTAGGGAGAAACACATGGCACAGAGTGGAGGCTAAGATACGTAGGAGATTGTTCTGAACTTGCTGCTGAAGGTGGCGTAGCTAACGGAGGTGCAGAAGTAGCAGTTGTACCTGTGGCCAGTCTACCACATAAGAAGACACTATATTATAAATGGTACATGATTGGTATGGACCCTGTTACCGTTTTTAAATTTGAGCCCAGGAACTTCCGATTATTCTAGGTTTTGCTATTCGGCCCCATGGTAGCTATTTACATTCTTGTCTCAAATTTTTTCAATAAACCCAATAGCACAGGTTAACTACAAATCCACTAAAAAAGCCCAACCTTCCAAAATAATATTTTTGTTTCTATACTGTATATTGTAAGTGTAGAATGCAATAATGCTTCCTATCAGATCTATACTAAATGTGTTTTTTCCCTTTTTATTTATTTATTACCCATTATTTATATTGTGGTGTCATATTCTATAATACTGAAAACACAAAGAAAATGCACTTAAACCATTTTGGTCCCTATGGAGCTCATAATCCAATAAGCATGCATACATACCCTTAGGACAATTCCATAGACACCTAATTGTCCTAGTGATATTTTTTGAGAGGAAAAAAACGTACACAAACACCATGTAGTCTCCATGCAAGCGTTGTCCCATTTGGATTCTAACCCATTATCCCAGTGCTGCTACACCAGAACCGGCACTGCCTATATTTAGAATGTATTATTCATTTTCCTCCAAACAATAATTCAAAGGTGTTTAATAATTGATCACATGCATTTTGATTGGATCAGAGTTAATTTAATTTTGTCTTGACCCAGGCAGCAAATTGTGTCGTCTTAATTCATTGAATATTTGATGGTTTGCTTTGTCCATATTGAATTATTTTCTACTATGTCCCCCTGTGTACATTAGAATTATCATGATTTTTCATGTTTTTTTTTTTTTTTTTAAATTCATAGTCTGAAACACTTTTAATTAGCGTTAGTAAAATATTTAGGTGAGGAGCAGTACTAGTTCATACTTAAAAGTAAATCAGCTTACTGCATGTTATGGGGTTTCAAATGCACAGGATTTGTCTACTATATGAATTAATTCAATAGTAGTTGTTTTCTGTTTCCTGCCTGGCTGATGTTTAGGAGCATTTGAAGCCAGGTGTTCAAGTGTTTCATTCAGTCCCATTACCACAGGTGTATAACATCAACCACGTAGCCATGCAGTCTGACTTTACAAACATCTGTGATAGAATGGCTCGTTCTAAATGGATTACTAAATTCCAGCATTGTACTGTAATAGGATGACACCGTCGCAAGAAGTCAGTTCGTGAAATTTCTTCCCTCCTAGATATTCCATGCTCAACTGTGAGTGATATTATTGTAAAGTGGGAGCATTTAGGAACAACAGTAAATCAGTCACGGAGTGGCAGACCACGTAAAGTTACAGAGCGGGGTCACCAAGTGCTGAGGTGCATAATGTATAAAAGTTGCCAATGCTTTGCTGACTCAATCACTGCAGAGTACCAATCCTCCTCTGGCATTAACATCTGCACAAAAATTGTGCACCGGGAGACTCATGTCATAGGTTTCCATGGCTGAGCAGCTGCATGCAAGCTTTACGTCACCAAGCACAACGCCAAGCGTCGGATGGAGTGGTGTAAAGCACGTCACCACCGGAGCAGTGGAAATGTGTTCTGTAGAGTGATGAATCACCCTTCTCTATCTGGCAGTTTGATGGACGAGTCTGGGATAGGCGAATGCCAGGAGATTGTGACTGCATTATGCCAACTGTAAAGTTGGTCAATTAGGGATAACGCTATGTAATTTTTCAGGGGTTGGTTCAGACCCCTTAGTTCCAGTTAAGGGAAATCTTAATGCTTCAGCATACCAGAACATTTTGAACAATTTAATGCTTCCAACCTTGTGGGAACAGTTTGGGGTTTGGCCCTTTTCTGTTACAGCATGACAGGGCCCCAGTGCTCAAAGCAAGGTCCATAAATACATGGTTGGGCAAGTTTGGTGTGGAAGAACTTGACTGGCCTGCAAAGAGCCCTGAACTCAACTCCATCGAACACCTTTGGGATGAACTAGAAGAGAGATTGTGAGCCAGGCCCCCTTGTCCAAAATCAGTGTCTGAGCTCCCACATGCTCTTCTGGATGAATGGGCTAAAATTCCCACAGACACTCCAAAATCTTGTAGAAAGCTTTCCCAGAAGAGAAAAAGCTGTTTTAGCTGCAAAGGGGGTGGAGTGTTGTGGCACCAACTCCATATTAATGCCTATGAATTTAGAATGGGATGTCATAAAAGCTCCTGTAGGTGTAATGTGTAGATATACCAATACTTTTGTCCATATATTGCATATTTCTGACCAATCACACCAATTTCTAACATCTTTAAGATCGGCCGTTAACACACACATACGATAGGATAGAAAATATTCTCGTCCTCATCTGTTTTGATCTTGGTAAAATAAAATCTTGCTATTTCCTCTTATGGTGTTGTATTTGGGAGATCTTGTAGATCCTACTCATTAGAATTATGGTAATAACAGATTTAAAGACAAAGATTTTGAAGCTCGTTAGATCAGTTTTCTCACAGATTACAGATTTGCACCCTTAAGCAGGCCATACATTAGAGATTTCAGATGGCCGTTTTCTGAACAACTTGTCAAAAGTGGTTGGTCTGTGAAGGTTGTCGTTCTGTATGACAACTCTATAAGTTAAAACATTCGACATCTGTTACGCTCATTTATGTCACAAAAAGGCGATGATGTAGCTATAAGTAAGAACCAATGGGTTTAAAACGTGTAAGCTTTCTTCACCCGGAATTTTATCCATCTTATTTTAAATTTGTTATCAATAAAGCAGCAGTGATTTTACTACATAGTGTGCCGGAACCGTTTCACTGCTATGGATATCCACCTACCTCCGATGTAGACTTCTGTCCGTTTGCACCTAAAAAATACACGACGTGGTATCCAGACTGCAACATGGTGAGCGGACCTTTTTTCTACTTTTAGTGTATACTAACTATGTTTACTACATGTACAAAGAGATTTATTTGGTCCCTCCCACTTGTAATTGCATATTCCTAGCTACATTTTAAACAGTGTTTATATTTAGTCAAACATATTGTAGCTCGGTGTTACATTAACAATTTTTTTATTATATATTTACATCTATTTTGTATCACATTGCACAGATAATGACTGTATAGAAATTAATATATATTTAACTCCTTCAGGACTGAGCCATTTTTTGATTTTTCATTTTCGTTTTTCACTCCCCGCCTTTCAAGAGCCATAACTTTTTTTTTTTTTTTACCTCAAAAGAGTGGTGTGATGGCCTATCTTTTGTGGGAGGAGTTGTAGTTTCTATTAAAAGCATTTAAAGTACCATATAATGTACTGGGAAACTGATAAAAAAATACTTGCGGGCTTAAATTGGAAAAAACGGTAATTCCTCTATTGTTTTTTGGTTTTTCGTTTTTACAGCTTTCTTTGTGAAAATGACAACTTAACTTTATTCTGTGGCTCAATACAATTACGGGATATATAGGTTTTTTACTACTTTTAAAGAAAAAAAAACCACACTGACCTTTACAAGTCAATGACGCTGCACAATTGTTTTTTTTTTTTAATGGAGCGTGTCTTTTGGGAGAAACTCACAGCATGTCCTATTCTGGTTTGTTTTTGCTGACCAAAGTTGCTATTGAAGTCTATGGGTACGTGAAAAAAAATGGACAACACATGGACGAGCAATAGAATTGGCATCATGTGTTTTCAGTGGGTTGGGACAACATCGTGACAAAATGATCAAAACGTAAACTATTTCCGTTTTTACAAGAATAACATATGACTAACTAAGGTAATAAACGCACACACGGAATGCACAAGGACACAACACGGACATTAACGTTATGAGAAATAGTCAGTTTTTTGAAAATGCAAATCAGACACACTTGTGTGAATAAGGCCTAATAAACATCGTATAACATCAGTTACACATAACTATTTTTCTCTAATATAGTATTGCATGTACTTTGTCTAAAGAGGACCAGAAGGGTAATACCACACACTAGAATAGGCTAGACCTGACATAGTATCCTATGTGACCCCCGCCGATTAGCACAATGAAGTCCTGCATCCCTTTAATTGTTTAAATATTTACAGCAGACCCCCACCGATCACACTGTGATGACCTAGCCTAACCCCTTTAAGTGCATGTTAAATACACGGTCAGAGCACAGTGCTCGGTTAAATGAGGCCTAGTTTTGGAAACTGGGGAACACCTTTAAAGGAACACAAACTTTTTAAGCTCCTAAAATGCCCTTTTACACATGCCAATGATTGGAAAAATGAACTTTCATACAAATGCTGGTTCCCGATCATTGCCCTGTGTAAACCGAGCAACAATCAACCGATAAATTAGCAAATGCTTGATCATTGACTGATCGGCTCGTTTATGCGGCCAATAAAATGTTCGCTAGTCAGCAGCACATCCCCCTGTGTAAACAAGGAGATGTGCTGCCAACATGATTGAAAGTATGGGGACAAATGATATTAGTAACAATCATTTGTCCCAATATATTACCGATCATAGTGCCTTGTGATAGAAGCAAACGAGGGCCGATCGACAAGCTGTCGAGAGAGAGAAGAAAGAGGAAGGAGAGAAAGGAAGAGAGAAGGAAGAAAAGAGAGAGAAAAGAGAAAGGAGAGGAGAGAGAAGAGAGACGGACTGTTGTCCATAGAAGTCTACGAAGAGGTGAGGGGGAGCAGGAGGACAGAGCAGAGAGACACAGATGCTGTTGCCCATAGAAGTCTATAGAGAGAGGATAAGGGGCAGGAGGAGGGAGACAGACTGCTAGTAAGTGTTATGTCACCCCAGTGGTGGACTTTTAGCTACACTGCTCCGTACAGCTATATAATGTCCTCCATGCTGCTTATAGTTTTAAGGCTATGCTACAGAGAGAGAGAGTGCACCGGAATGTTCTCTTCCCTATGTGTGTTGTGTATATCGGACATGATAGCAGTTAGGCTCCATGCACTAGCTCAGAGAAAACAGAGCTAAAGCCTGCAGAAGGGAAAACTGCTAAAAATGCAAACAAGTCATTAGCCAGATGTAGTGTTATTCCTCATGTGGTATAACAGCTTATTCTGAAAAGTCACCTGAAAAGTTTGGTACACTTTAAATAACTTATGTTCATTAGATAATTCATTAAAAAAACGTTGTTTTAAATATTGCTTTTATCTACTACTAAACCAAAGAACCTATTAACTAAGCATAAAGGAGTTATTACATGTAAGAAGCATCAATAAAGTATAGACATCTGTCTGCAGTTTTTGACAAGCATTGTAACAAGGCAGCTTGTCAATTAATCCCATTTAAAGCCCTTTTAACTTCTTAAAATAGAAATACAGATTTGAGTTAACCAGCAAGATCCATTTCATTAAAATATATTGATTGTAGTTACACATTTCTCTCTGTTGTTAAATCCAGCCTGTTGCAGTGTATGCGGCTGTGAGAGGCTTTTTAAGGCCTTATTCACACGAACGTGTTTCACATCCGTGATACGCGCGTGATTTTCGCACAGACCTATGTAATTCAATGGGGCCTTTCAGACAGTCCGTGATTTTCACGCAGCGTGTGTCCGCTGCGTGAAACTCACGACATGTCCTATAGTTGAGTGTTTTTCGCGCATCACATTGACGCACTTCCGTGTGTCGCGCAACAGTAGATAAAGAAATGAAGGAAAAAATAAAAGCACTTCCTTCATTTATTTTTCTAAACATCAAAACCGCGTGTCATAAGGATGGCATATGCGTGAAAATCACGCAGCCACGCAGCAAACACTGATGACACACGGAACTGCAATGCGCAAAAAACGCACACGTGCGTGTGAATAAGGCCTTAGAAATGGGAATATTAACCCCTTAATGACCGCCGATACGTCTTTTTACGGCTGTCATTAGTGGGCTTTATTCTAGAGCGCCGCCAAACTACGTCGCTGCTGTAGAATAAAGTAAACAGAGCAGGGAGCCGTGAAATCTCCCTGCTCTCAGCTGCCAGAAGCAGCTGAGGGCTGGGGGCGTCCCTGCTCTGCCGGGTGAGATCGATATTAGTATCGATCTCACCTGTTTAACCCTTCAGATGCGGTGCACAATAGCGAGCACCGCATCTGAATGGTTTTGGAGAGAGGGAGGGAGCTCCCTCTCATCTCACTGACACCCGGCGATAAAATCGCCGAGTGTCTGTGTCTTCTATGGCAGCCGGGGGTCTAATAAAGACCCCCAGGTCTGCCTGGAGCGAATGCCTGCTAGATCATGCCGCAGGCATGACCTAGCAGATGCCTGTCCGTGTTAAACGGACAGGCAGTAATACACTGCAATACAAAAGTATTGCAGTGTATTATAATAGCGATCGGAGGATAGTGAAGTCCCCTAGTGGGACTAGTGAAAAAGTAAAAAAAGTTTAATAAAGTTAATTTAAAAAAAAAGTGAAAAAAAAAAAATGAAAAACCCAGCTTTTCCCCTTACAAAATGCTTTACTATTAAAAAAAACTACAATAAAGCAAAAAAGTTACACATATTTGGTATCGCCGCGTCCGTAACGACCCCGACTATAAAGCTGTTACATTATTTAACCCGCACTGTGAACGCCGTAAAAAATAAAATAAAAAACAATGGAAAAATTGCTGTTTTCTGTTAATCCTGACTTAAAAAAAATGTGATAGAAAGTGATCAAAAAGTCGCATCTACTCTCAAATGGTACCAATAAAAACTGCAAGTCGTCCCGCAAAAAACAAGACCTTATACAGCTATGCCGACGCAAAAATAAAAAAGTTACAGCTCTTCGAATGTGACAATGGAAAAATCTAAAAAATGGCTTGGACATTAGGGCCCAGAATGCCAGCAGGGGGAAGGGGTTAACATATTGAGGTCATAGATCAACAATAAACCTACATACAAAGCAATGAGCATTCTGTTTTTATATAAGGATATGTAAATGTCAGGGTATGTTCACACACAAAATAAAAAACGTCTCAAAATACGGAGCTGTTTTCAAAGGAAAACAGCTCTTAATTTTCAGAAGTTTTTTAAGCCACTCGCGATTTTCACTGCGTTTCTTACGGCCGTTTTTGGAGCTGTTTTTCTATAAAGTCTATGAAAAACGGCTCCAAAAATCTCCCAAGAAGTGACATGCAAAAAAACGGCCCGTCGGAACAGAATGCCGTTTTTCCCATTGAAATCAATGGGCAGATGTTTGGTGGTGATCTGTTTCCGATTTTTCAACCATTTTTCGGCCATTTACGGCCCGAAAAATGGCCGAAAATAAGCCGTGTGAACTTACCCTAAGGGTATGTGCACACACAAACTCAAGAACGTATGAAAATACGGAGCTGTTTTCAAGGGAAAACAGCTCCTGATTTCAGCCGTTTGTTAATCATACTCGCATTTTTTACGGCCGTTTTTTAAGCTGTTTTGCTATAGAGTCTAGGAAAAACGGCTCCAAAAACGGCTGAAGATGTTACATGCACTTCTTTTTCGTGGCCGTTTTTTTATGCAGCCTTTTTTCACATCCTGTTTACGGCCCGAAAAACTACCGAAAATAAGCCGTGTGAACATACCCTCATGGTTACACACTGGATCATGTTATCAAATGTATTATGGAAATGTTGAGTGTAGGATATATTTGGGTAAGTCTGACTGAAAATGACTGAGGGATATAAGTAGACTGTGAATGAGGTTTAGCAATATATAAACATGTTTTTAGACAATATGCCTGGCATCACTCCCAGACGCGCGTTTCGGCTGAAAGCCTTTGTCTGGGGGTCCCCCAAATAAAGGCTTTCAGCCGAAAAACGCGTCGGGGCGTTACACCAGGCAGCCGTTCGTACTTTCACCTATCTGTGAGCTACCATTACGTATTTACATATTGTTTGAAAATATATTTATGTATTGCTAAACCTCCTAATGGAGTTTGGGTGGTATACTATGCTTATACTGTTGTAGTGTGTGGAGGGCTCTTTGAAGATAGGGATTGGATTGTTCCCCCTTTTCCCCATCTTTAATATTGTTATATGCTGTGACTCACTTTGTTCAGCTATTTGCCCATCCAGGCTTGCTGCTGCCTGGTGTCTACTTATCACACTGTGGAAATCATCCCTCAATTTTAACATATATGTTGCTTTATGCTTTTGTACCTCAATACAATTTAGATATTTTTTTTATTGTATTGATGGGCCATAGATTTATTTTAAGGTTATTTTTTCCATTTAGTGAGTTGATGACATTAACACCATGTAATAACTTGGCAAATGTATTCCTCCCTGCATATATGATAGATTTACAGGGCATTTTTGATGAATTGGTTGGGGATTGTGGTCGTTTTCTGTATTGTTTATAGGGTAGTAAACTATGACTTATGATGGGTTTCCATGCTTATATTGAAAACACAATAGTGTTCTTTTCTGTTATCCTTATTAGATTGTGTATTCTTTTTCAACTTGTAAATGTTTCCTATGTATATAACCACGTGACATGATCAATATTGGAAAATAAATCTCATAAAAGATCTTAAGAGATACATACAGCTCTTGCCTTGACATCTCGCTTCCAAATCTCTCATATTATTACACATGTCTTAAAGGGGTTCTCTGCTTTAGACGATCCTTTCTTGCAAGAAGGATCCCTCGTCAACTCGATGATCACAAAGTGTCCCTATGCTGAGAATCCCAATGTTTAGGCTCTAATCTGTGAGTAAAACTTTCAGTTGGGCTAGGGCTACATGGTGACTGTGGTCACGACACAGGTCACCCGGCTGTGCTGCCTGCATTGCAGGTAATTCAAGTCAATGTGGTCGCTTTGTGACCTGCAAGTTGTCGCATCCGCAGCACCATAGTTACAAGAAGAACACATCCACTTTCATTTCCTGCGATGCAGGCAGCATGACATAACAAAATCTACTGATTATGCTCAAGACTCCTCCCTAAGCAGCACAGATTACATGGTGAATTTCATCTACATTTTGAGCTCCATTTCACTTTTCTGTCGCAGGAGCAGAAAAATAAAATTCAAAATGTGACGGATCTGGCGCCCTAAGGACCTTTGACCATTGACTTATAATGGGGTCCTTGGCTTCCATCATGGTGTCCATTGATTTGCCTGAAAAATAGGGCTGCATGCTTCACTATTTTTTCCATCAAATGTGATGAAATCTGCGACGGCACCGAACGAAGTCTTCAACGCAGATATAAATAAAGCCTTAGCAGCAGCACCAAAGTGGACACACGGAGGCCAAAAAAAGATGAGAAAAGTATTTTTATTTGCTAGAACACAGCAAATTGCTTTGAAACCGATATTAACAGCATTTCTGGACTTGTGGTATAAAAATGATTTATGGGATAACCACTTTAAGTACTGCTCTTATCTTCAGATACTGTCGAATTGCTGCTATTTACATCTATGCCTATCTGGACTGCTGAGAACTATAGCACCCAATGCCCTGGGGATTTTACTATTTGAACCCCTTTAGAAGTGGCCTATTTTGGGTCGTTAGGATGAAGCATCTTTTTTTATTTTTTCATCGTCGCATTCTGAGAGCCATAACTTTTTTTTCCTATTGATGCAACCATATAAGGACTTTTGTGGGACAAGTAATATTTTTTTAATAAAGCGTTTTTGGGGCACATATAGATAACTTTTTTATTAGCTTTTTTGGGTCGGGGTTTGGAAAAAACAACAGCAATTCCACCATTGTTTTTTTTTTTTCATTTTAAATTCACACCATTCACTGTACAGGTTAAATGGCCAGATTCAGAGTTATCTCCATTCCGGCGCAGTGAGACGTTGGCTGTATAGTACTGCTTGCACCAGCTGCTGATGGTGCGGTCTCAGCTTCTGTGCCTGCGCCATTAACCTGACCTTACTGTACGTCGAGGGAAGTTAGTCTTTACCACGATGTACAATTACGTTGTGGTGTGTGAAGAGGTTAAATAGTTACGAAATCCACATTGCTAAGGATTTGATACAAAATGTGTTTTATTTGTGTGTTTTAGTTAAATACAATGTAGTAAACAACATGTCACAAAAAAAGCAACAACAAAAAAGCTTGGTGTTCTTATGGGTATTAACTTTGTTGCTTTTAACAAAAGGCTTAAAAGGTGACTCCAGTCAAAGACTGAATAAAAGCTCAATGTCTAGAGTCTTGGAGCTCTACAAGCCCCCAAAGTTTAATGTACCTGAATAGTGCCGTTACAGATCTCCTACTGTTCCCCTACTAGGCCGCTCCTGAAGCCTGTGCTGGCCATAACAATAGAAACTTGCTGTCCTGAGCCACTTGGGTGAAGTAAGGAATACATATAAACATGGGTGAGATTTATCAAACCGTGTGCAAAGGAAAAGTAGAGTTGCTCATGGCAACAAATCAGGTTGCTACTTTCATTTTTATATATATCAGTATAAAATAAAAGGTGTAATCTCATTGGTTGTTACAACAACTACACTTTTAATTTTCACTTTTGTTTTATAAATCTCCCCCATTTTATAGGAGAGGCTTAGTTTGAAGCCCGCAGACGTTAGATGCGACCAATTTATTAAGAGGAGTGTTAAAGGGCTGGTATAATGGTGTATTTCACTTGCTTGTATCAACCACCATTACTACCTCCTTTATAATCAGGGTCACTAGGGTTATGCCTAGTTCCCCTACCTTTTCCTTATACTAACGTTAGTCTACTTGCTTTGCTGCTACTCAAGGGAATAAGACCGTACAATAAATACAATTGTATAGTACATAAAGGGTAATATTTATTACTAACAATAATCACACTTACATATCAAATACACCAAACACAGAACAGAGTAACTGATCACAGTATAGTATCAGTGTACCCCAATACATATAACAAGTTAATATATACTGAGTATACTCACACTATATGTAGTACAGTATAAACATGGTATCACAATCCTACCTTATACCACCACCCACTTACCTAAACATACATAGGAATACAGTTACGTTACAATACAATACACATGCTCATGCTCACTGTTTCTGTCCCACTCCCACCTAGCAATAACTATCCCTGTACATTAAGGGTTAATCAGGTAACAGGGACAGCAAGGGTTAACTTAGGAACTCAGGAGGATAAAGGGTTAACAAGGGGAATGGGTTGATGTATGCCAGGGGATAGCAGGTAATTAGTGGGAAAGGGTTAAACAGGTACCAGGGATTAAACAGGTACCAGGGGATATGCAGGTCAGGCAGGTGGGAAAGGGTTGAACAGGGAAGTGTTGTATTAGGGGGGAGAAGTTGCGTGTAGCTGCTGATACACGTGGATACTTAGCAGTTCATCTGTTCCAAAGTTGGTGTGCTCTCTCAGGAGGGAAGAGCCATGAGGCAAGAGACTGAAGTGTGGGAAAGTTTGTCCTTTTAAACCCTCCCATGCACATCTGTGTGACATCACATGCTCATGCACGTGCAAGGAGGGAGGGCATGGGCTTATGGCTCCCTCATGGAATATCATTACCTGGTGAGGGGGATGGAAGGGCAGTTGGAACTTCCTGCTTCCTCCCCAGAATCTCGAGGGGGAAGGGAGGTAAGTTAATCAGTGGGGATGTCCTGTGTTACATGAGTGTATTACAAGATGCATCCCCAACTACCTCTCTACCCCCTGCAGAGTAAGGAGGCAGGAGATCAAAGACAGCATCTGCCATCTCACTCTCTGCTAATCAAATCAGGACAAAGACTAATTGTCATTGTCTTCTTTTGAGTAGAAACCTATGACCAGGGCAGTGAATCAAGATATACGTATCATATATATATATATATATATATATATATATATATATATATATACATACACACTACCGTTCAAAAGTTTAGGGCCACTTAGAAATTTCCTTATTTTTGAAAGAAAAGCACAGTTTTTTTCAATGAAGATAGCATTAAATTAATCATAAATACACTCTATACATTGTTAATGTGCTAAATGACTATTCTAGCTGCAAACGTCTGGTTTTTAATGCAATATCTACATAGGTGTATAGAGGCCCATTTCCAGCAACCATCAGTCCAGTGTTCTAATGGTACATTGTGTTTGCTAACTGTGTTAGAAGGCTAATGGATGATTAGAAAACACTTGAAAACCCTTGTGCAATTATGTTAGCACCGCTGTAAACAGTTTTGCTGTTTAGAGGAGCTATAAAACTGACCTTCCTTTGAGCTAGTTGAGAATCTGGAGCATTACATTTGTGGGTTCGATTAAACTCTCAAAATGGCTAGAAAAAGAGAGCTTTCATGTGAAACTCGACAGTCTATTCTTGTTCTTAGAAATGAAGGCTATTCCATGCGAGAAATTGCCAAGAAACTGAAGATTTGGAGGTAATGTGATGGTCTGGGGTTGCTTTGGTGCTGGTAAAGTGTGAGATTTGTACAAGGTAAAAGGGATTTTGAATAAGGAAGGCTATGACTCCATTTTGCAACGCCATGCCATACCCTGTGGACAGCGCTTGATTGGAGCCAATTTCATCCTACAACAGGACAATGACCCAAAGCACACCTCCAAATTATGCAAGAACTATTTAGGGAAGAAGTAGGTAGCTGGTATTCTATCTGTAATGGAGTGGCCAGTGCAGTCACCAAATCTCAACCCCATAGAGCTGTTGTGGGAGCAGCTTGACCGTATGGTACGCAAGAAGTGCCCATCAAGCCAATCCAACTTGTGGGAGGGCCTTCTGGAAGCATGGGGTGAAATTTCTGCCGATTACCTCAGCAAATTAACAGCTAGAATGCCAAAGGTCTGCAATGCTGTAATTGCTGCAAATGGAGCATTCTTTGACGAAAGCAAAGTTTGAAGGAGAAAATTATTATTTCAAATAAAAATCATTATTTCTAACCTTGTCAATGTCTTGACTATATTTTCTAGTCATTTTGCAACTCATTTGCTAAATATAAGTGTGAGTTTTCATGGAAAACACAAAATTGTCTGGGTGACCCCAAACTTTTGAACGGTAGTCTATATATATATATACACAAATACAAACATATATACACATACATAAACACTACACATTCCCCCTCCATCTCTATTCAAGGGGACACTTCCCTTTACAAGGAGCATGTGGTGCTGTCTGTACACCAATTTCTGTTATAAGTTATATTAAATGTGACTGGTCGCAGGGCACTGCCCCTTTTACTAAGCCCCACCCAGTGTTTGAAGTTCCTAAGTTCCTAGTGCAGCAAAAAACAGTAAATGGTCTCAAATTACTGCGCAAGTATGGCATGTGCCACAATTTGCTACATGTTAACACCACTAAAGTAGCAGAAACCTTTTAATAAACTTCCACAATTTTCTGGTTAATTTTTCATTTTTGACCAGAGTGTTCCTATAATTCACAAGAAAATCAGTTTCATATCATCCATTTTTTATGTATTTTTTGTAAAATTGTTATCTTTATTTTCAAGTTAAGCAATATTAGAACATATAATATTTACAAAATAAAGTGATTAAATGGAAGAATAAGGGAAGGGGTAATCTCCCCGTCTTAAACATAAAAAGGTAAATATTATCATTGTATATTAACCCCTTAATGACCAGCCTAGTTTAACATAATTCTAGTGAATAAGGAGCAGAGCTGCAGTTCGGCAGCACGGCCGCTATGCAATGTATGGAGCCAACCGCTTCCTGCTCTGTACATTGCATACTGTGCCATAACATCCACTGCCCGCATTCCACTGGAGCAGCTGATCGGTGTGGTGTTCGGGTGTCGGACACGCATCGGTGGATAGGTCATCAGTTGTCCGGTAGTGGACAACCCCTTTAAGCATTTAAAAAGTCAAGTCAAAGTTTCTTGGCACTGTATATTTAACTAGTTAAAAGTGAAGTTAAAGATCGCTACATCTGAATACATAAAACATATGGCTGTGACGTATGCCCTACAGTGACATACATCACCCATAGGCTTCCATGTATAAAAAGTACTGTATACTGCGCAGATTAAATAGCGTAGTCCACTATGCTTTTCCATCCTTAAACAAAGATATACTGACTCTTTTGGCTTTCTTCAGGCTAATGGAGCCATATGGACACATTTAGCGTGTATGCTAGAAGCTTTCCTGACGTACACACTAAATGTAGGGCCAAAATGTTGAGTGCACGGAGCCTACCCATGGTGAGTAGTTATACCCACACCGATTAGATATTTCTGGCATATCTAATTGATATGCTATAAATGTCTGCAGTGTAAAAAACTGTCTCTGTTAAAAGGTGTCCTTGTTTTACATTACAACCACTCTGAGTATGGTGTTCAGTTTCTAAAGTGCATTGACAACAATGATAGGAACACTGTATAAATGCTTGACGCAGAACAATACGCTAATTTTTGGTGGCACTATTAGATATATGCAAAAAAAATTGTGACGTTACGTCCATGACATCTGTTTCAGAAGGCAGCAGCACACTATCTGCACCAGGATTAATATTATTGAAGAAGATTTGTGAATGATATGATGAAGATTTCTGATTCACAAATTAATGTGGGAATTGTATAGAGGCAGCAGCACTCACTCACAGCAATGGCGACCTGTGCCTGCCTAACTAACACACTAACACACTGACACTGACTGACTCTCTCTAAAATCTTGTTCTCTATCAAACTATTGCAAATCAAACTATTTATTCTCTAATCCTCACTATGAAACACACTCACTGACACTTATCCACTATCTGTCTACAGCAGAATTTCATGGTTGGGCTGTTTATAGCGACATATGACTGTCATCGAGGACTCACAGCTATACCCCTCATGATTGGCCATGCTAGAGAGAGGGCTGCCTGCAAGGCATTATGGGGATGCCCGCCAGGCCGCTACCTGAAGTCATGTGATCCTTCTTCTCTGCCTTCATCTTATCATTTGTAAAATGGCGGCCACTATTTTTAACTATTAGGGTATGTGCACACACACTAATTACGTCCGTAATTGACGGACGTATTTCGGCCGCAAGTCCCGGACCGAACACAGTGCAAGGAGCCGGGCTCCTAGCATCATACTTATGTACGACGCTAGGAGTCCCTGCCTTGCTGCAGGACAACTGTCCCGTAGTATAATCATGTTTACAGTACGGGACAGTTGTCCTGCAGCGAGGCAGGGACTTCTAGCATCGTACATAAGTATGATGCTAGGAGCCCGGCTCCCTGCACTGTGTTCGGTCCGGGACTTGCGGCCGAAATACGTCCGTCAATTACGGACGTAATTAGTGTGTGTGCACATACCCTTAGTGTGGTGAGATTCCCAAAAATCTTGGATTTGCCATAATACAAAACTTTTGGGATATTCATAACGAATTTGATTTGTGTAGAATTGATACACTCATCTCTATAGACATGTTTTTTATTTTGTCAGGCAGATATACATCCTTACACTTGCTATTTAGATGCATTTTGCTTGTACAGTACCTGTAAATGGTTAAGAAACAATGTGCTGTATTACTACTGCTAATAGAGTGTATTTTTAACAATTACTATGGGAGCTTATCCAAGTCATATCATACAGTACAAATTAGAATTGTTAACCCCAAAGCTCATAAGTGCGGAAATCTTAGCAGTGTATTTCTGTGTAGGCAATAACAATGTTTTATTTGTTCTCACTATTTTTACTATCATGTCATCTAGCTAGAATACAAAGAGGCAGACTATGAGAATATCTCTGGAGCGAAAGCTTATTTTTTTTTCCTAACACTTTGCCATAAATTGAGCTTCCCTGATACATAAATTTCTCCCCCAAATCTGTCTTTTTCATTAAAGTCGTCATTTACTGGTAGAATAGAGGCAGCAAGTAAGAAAGGGACATTTTCTGACCTATATGAGTCCTTGCCCTTATATTATATTTCCAATTGATTTCTCGGCAGCCTTTAATATTGCAAAATGTCTCACAGGCTTTCAGCATCAAGCAGACAAGAGGATGGTTAGTGAACATGTCTGTGAAGACCTCTTGTCTGAATCACATATTCCCCCTGCCATGCACCATTATAAGAGATAAGCTGCTTTCTTCTAAGTGACAAGATAAACAATGGTGCCAAGGCATCCTGTTGCCATGGTAAATGTGTTCCATTCACTCACGCAGGGGCTCGGAGGTTGATCAACATACACAACAAGATAGAAATCCTCCGAAATGGAAAAACTGAAAACTTTTTGTTTTATACCAGTAAATACATTTCTAATTTTAATCTGCTTCAATTTTTACTATGAAATAATAAATATTATAAAAAAAATATGAAAAATTCAATTTCTAATAGATTGTTTAGTTATTTCATGTCCTGAGCTTTCACTCACCCCTCAGGCTCCTAATGTTGTAGATCTTGGGAGATCCTGCACAGTTTGCATTTTCTTAATTGAGTGAATGGGGCTGAAGCATGACAACATAATTTCAATCCTCAGGCTGCAGTTGCAGATACTAGACTTAAGGTATTATTACACGGCCCGACGTGGTCTGTGTAAACGAGCTCCGATCAACCAGACAACGTTGATCGGAGCTCGTTTGCTCCTTTGACAAGGAGCTATTATGGGGACAAGTGCTCCGTTACTCCGATCGCTCGTTCCCATGCATTTTATCATGTCGGCAGCGCAGAGAGATGTGCTGCCAACAACCATAATAGTTTTGGCATTTAAAACTATGCAATCAGCCGATGAACGCGCGTTTGCTCATTTATTGGCTGATCGTTTGCTCGTTCATTGGCTGATCGTTGCCCTGTTTACAGAGTGCAATTATCGGGAACGAGCATTTTGTGAACGCTCGTTTGCCCGATAATTGGCCGGTGTAAAAGGGACTTTAGCAATTCCAAATGAGCTCCAGGTGTTAGGAGCAATGCAGTTGATCTATATAGCAGGTTAATAAAAACATGTTTTGTTTCTGTCTAATATTGGTTACCACAAAACTAGATATTGGATGCCAAAAGCTAAGCAATCATCTAGGATCACAAAGATGACTTTCCAAAAAGGTCACTGAAAGGTTGTCAAATTTAAGTTGCTAGTAGTAGTCCTCTACTGCTCGTAGAACATATATATGTAATATAACATTAATAACTAATATCTCTATACTTTGTCAATGGGAACATAAAGAATGAGAGCATGAAAGACTAGAAATGTAACAATTTATCTTAGGGCCCCACTGCAAAAAATTTAATGTGCCCTACTTGATTATCCCTGCTGCCAGAAAATAAGCCTGCAACAATGGTAAACTTTGTATGGATTTGCTAAGCTATGAAAGATAGAGATTACCTGAGTCTAAGAATGAAGACGTGATTTGAACAGTATGTAGATCTACAACTGACTAAATGTGCCCATATACATTATATGACAGCTTGCCGAACCTGCCATTTTGGCGGGACCAGCCAACTATATGATGTGTATGGGAATTATTCGACTCTCCCCACATGGCAGCTGTCAGCGGACAAAATTGGATTCCAACATGCCCAATCCTTTGTTCCTGCAAGAGATATCTTGCTGCAACAGGAGTCTGACAGTTAGTTCCCTATGAAATTTGTAACATTGATATGTGCCTTTTTCTCTAATCAACTGCTTTTAACACACACCTGATTTTAGAACATGTGATTATTTCTCTGTTCATGATTGGCTGCATATATGCAGCTTATTTTCCTCTTCCGATTGAAAAAACATGCATAAGTGTAGGGGAGCCAGGAGGAATAGCTCTTGTCCGAACTAGCGTTTCACCAAGAGCTATTGTAAGGACCAGCAGGTTTGTGGACCCACTGGGCTACTCCACCATATTGGCTTAGGTCCACCTCTAAGGGTGTTGTATAAGCAGCCTTACCAGTCTTCACCCTTTGACCCCTATACAGGGATCTGGTCTTCACTGCTGGGAGACTGCCAGGTTGCTACCTCTTGGGGTGGTCCCAGCCGAGTAGTTGCTGGCCACACAGATGCAAGACAGGCACAGGTAGATGGTACCTTGATGGATGGAGGCTTGACTGCGGTTCACGGATGACAGGTGGACAGTGGAACACCGGCGGGTAGCTGGCAGCTGTACACGGGCAGGTAGTGGAATAGTAGATGCAGGCTGGTAGCGGATTATTGTATGCAATCTGGTAGCAGATTACTGGATGCAGACTGATAGCAGATTACCGGAAAAAGGCTGGTAGCGGGTAGCAACAGCAGACTGGATACAGACTGGCAATGGACAACTGGATACAGGCTGATAACTGGTAGCATAAGCAGACAGGATCAGGTGCATACAGGAACCTTCGCAGGATAACTCTAGGTATTTCCAATATTGCTCAGGCACCTGAGAGATGGCGAAGGTTTCTTAAATAGTCCTGGAGATTAGCTATTTTTTGAATTTCGCAAATGCTGGCCCTTTAAGAGACAGTGGCCGCAGGCAGGAGAACGCAGAAGATGTCATCGGCCTCGTGGGAGGAGACGCTGCCAAGGAAGTTACAGGATCTGGCGGCGGGGACCGCTGACAGGAACACAACCCGCTGCCAGCATTACAGCTATCTTAAGTGTATGGCCATCTTTGGTCAATCACAAAATCATAACACTTGTTGGGATTATAAGGAACTACACACAGAATAAAGTTTCCTGATGCCTGGCGGTGCATCAATGTCTTGATTTAACAGTATGATCTACCTTGGAAGCGTAAGATCATTTAAGAAGCAACGTCCCATGAAATTTATTTATTTTGTTTTGAAGTGGTCATTTCTCTCCTGTGCTCACTGTAATTTGTTTAGTAAACTTTTTATTGTCATGTTTTTTTAATTTTATTAAAGTGAGTGCTTTACTGATGCTGTAGCATTCCCTTCAGGCTATTAATCATTCACTCATTAACCTCTCACCTAAATTGTCTTCCATTCAGAGTAATAGACTAGCAGTTTCGCACTGTGTTCCCAAATCACACTGCAATTTGCCTTAATCATCTCCCTTTTTGTACCAACCGGGGTGGCAGTATGAAGTCTCTGTTTGCGGCAAGCTAGTGGTATCTCATGGCTGTTATAATTTGAGGTCCCATACTGTGTGACATTGGCATGGATTCATGTTCCTTCTGAGAAGGAGCAGTCTCAAAAAGATCTTAGCAGCCAACATACTGTATAATAGTTTATTTGGCCTGGGACAAGAGCGCTATTCAATAATGAATAAATTCACTTAGAAAGATAAGCTTTTATGTAATTATTTTTAGTTTTAATAATAAGAGTGATCTTAACATTAAGTGAAGGATACATTTCTAATTATGGATAATATGTATATCTGGTAACAACATTTTAATACGTTTACCTTGTAATAGCTTGTATTTAAGCACCAAGGACAGCGGCAGACAAAGATATGATATTATAGTAAGCACAAATTGTTTTGAAGGAAAGATATTCTCATTAGGTTTTTGGTTTTGCAGAACATAAGAAAAGGACATTAGTAATAATATTAGTGTAATTATTAGTAAAAGAACATTAATATGCTGTCCGTTACTAGGATAATTTATACAATTTATACAAGGATTTATAAGGATTTATACAATGTGGATCAGGCAGTCAGAAGATGCACCAAATTCATCACAGTGGTGAATGCTGTTTGTTAATTTTGGCGCATCTTACTTGAGCTGCTAGAACAATTTCTCCTTCTTATACCATCTTTGATTTGGTTTAGTTTGGGACAGAATTTTGTTCGCATCTTAAGCCATGCCCCTTTTTGGGTAAGCCACGCCCCTTTTCAAAACACTTTTTAAAAGTGTCTATCGAGGCGCAAACATCTAGTTTAACAAGAAATGTGCCAAGCTGCACAACTTACGACACATTAGAGCTGCAGACACATTAATACATCTGCCTCATTGAGTTTTGACATAAAAAAAACATCCTTCTTAATATGCAACAATATAAATGTAAAATGTCTAATTATAAGAAACATAAACAAGTGCTTTCTCTTTCAGTTGGCAGGAAACAGTTCATGCGGTTTGAGTGGGCAAACAAGGCCGCCAATGTGTTGGGGTGTGATTGCGAGGAACTTTCCACTGCTGTCTTTAAACACCATCTTAAGCAGATCATTGAACAGGTGACACAGGGAACAAGAGGTGGTAACCAAGAAGAAGACGCAAAAACAGGTATAGTAAATAAGTGTAGAAATTTTTTTTATTTTACTTTGTCATTTTTAATAGATAATTTCAAACAAATTACAAATGTTTGATTTGCATATAGCTTCCTTTCCAACTTTCTGTGCATGCCCAACCTTAATCATAGAGCTGACTGAGGAAAATAGTGGTACAGTTGTATATGTAAAAGGAAACTGGCCTTTATGGGGGTCTACCTGAGCAAGCGGGATCAGGCTGTTACCGTAACTCCCATAGGATTACCATTAATTCTCTGCATGGATGGTGAGGCGGGACATGGATTGTATGACCCCTGTTTTCGAGATAGGTGTGGTCCCAAAGCTGGGACCCACATCTATCAGAAATTTATGCCATATCCCGCGGATATGTCATAAATAACTTTGGCGAGAATAAGCTTTTAATGTATTATTGTGCTGTTTTGTTTTGTTTTTAAATAAAGTTTAGCCACAGTATAAATGAAAAGTTATATAACTTTCTATTATACTTTGTGTTTCAATTTCTCACAATTTTCAAGAAATAAGTTTCCTGTGAGTGAATAAGAACCCTGCAAACCCCTATATACTGTACCTAGTCCTGCTCACAGCTGAAAATTGGATATAATTGTATCCTGTCTAGGCAATGCACTCTGAGATAAACAGACTGGACTCCAGAATGATACATTGCAGCAAACTACAAGTAAGGTTTGTGCGGCTGCTATTGATATATTTAGATCACAAAGCATTACCTAGGCTGTATATAGTTGTATCCACTTCTCAACTGAGATCAGACTAGCCATACCCCCAACCGTCCTGGATTCAGCCAGAGAGTACTAGAACCGGGCGGTGTCCCGCAGTCCCAGCCAGCCAGTGGCATGCCCTGGCTTCAACTGTATCTGCATCCTCAGTTCGCAGCTAAAAGCCGCCAGCTCCCTGCACGACCATTCACTATGTAACACCGAATGTGAGCGGCTTGACCCAGACAAGCACAATACAGTGATGTCATTATGCCGGGTCAGATACAACACAGCCTGAAGGAGCAGAGGGATCTCCTCTACTCTTCGTGGGAATGAGGATAGGTGAGGTTTTTATGTTTTTATTTTTTATTAGGCACTGTAGGGGCATTATACTTGGTATGGGGGGGCAGCTATGGGGACATTATAATGTATGGGGGCAGGGGCATTATACTGTGTGGGGGCAGCTATGGGGGCATTATACTGTATGGGGGCAGCTATGAGGGCATTATACTGTATTTTGTCCGTCTTTGCAATACTTGAAAGCTGGGAGGTATGGACTAGCTATGTACAGGTTTGCAGCCTCTGAATATAAGCAAGAACATTCACTGACTGAAAACACATTTCTTAAAAGTAGTGAGGAATTGAAATTACAAGGATTTTAGGAAGTTGAAAAACTTTTTATTTATACATTAAATAAGTTTTATTTATATGAAACCCGGAAAACCCCTTTAAGGATTTTTTTGTTAGAGAGTGGATAAGTTCAACTACAGCAAATACAAGCCAGTATTCTTAATAATATAGCTAAATTGTGCACTAACCTATAAAATGCACCTTTAGAAGAATCTTAAATATATGTAGAAAACAAAAGGTTTTAAAGTCAAGTACTTACCTTTTATGTAAAGCCATCTCTTTTGTACTATAAAGATTGGATTTGATTAGCGTTTCCTGTGGGATAAGCTCATTTGTTCCGTCTTAACCTTTATCAGACGTCATCCATCCTGGGGAGAAACTGCAACATCAGATGCACCTTTCTCTTAATGGGCCTAGTACTATACAGATTTGAGAATTTGTAAACATTCATTATATGTAATTATGTGCTTATTATGTCTCAGCCTGTGCAATAAAGATACGGACATTCTGGTCAATTAGTAGAAGTTTCATAAAGAGTTATGATCTTATGAATCAGTTTTCCTTTACCTATATTTCATCCCAATAAATTGGAATTTAGTTCCATGAATTGTGAACATTAAATAGAATGCTTTACCTCTCCTGACAGGTCTGTTTTAGTAACTATTTGTATCCCCCATAAAAATAAAAAAACGGTAGCATCTTTTTTGAGAAATCTGCATTGTCCCACTCCTTTGTTATTCCTCTTGAATAATATATTGGTAACTGAGTGTTGCCATTCCCCAACTCAATAGGGTGTGTCCCTACACTGTCTGACAGTGTTAGGGCATGACCACACGTGGCGGAATTGCTCTGAAATTCAGCTACGGACAGTCCGCAGCGGAAATCCGCAGCGTACACGTTTCTCCATTGCCTTCCACAGCTTTTTAGTGAGGTCCGTTTACACGTTGCGGACAATTCCGCTGTGGAGCATAGGCTGCGGTGCAGAATTTGGTGTCCGGAGCATACACTGACTGTTGCGGACGTGTAGCGGACTTGTTGCAGACTCATTGCAGAATTTCTCCATTGACTTCAATGGAGAGTCAAAATTCCGCAATGAAGTTCGCAGATGTTATGTGTGCTGCGGAGCGTATTGGTTTTACTAACATGACATTTCTTCATTCTGGCTGGACCTATGTATTTCTAGGTTTACAGCCAGACTGAGGAAGTCAATGGGGCTCCCGTAATTACGGGTGACTACGTGTGTACACCCGTAATTATGGGAGCGTTGCTAGGCAACATCAGTAAATAGTCACTGTCCAGGGTGCTGAAAGAGTTAAACGATCGGCAGTAACTGTTTCAGCACCCCGGAGAGTGACTTCCGATCACAATATACATCAACCTGTAAAAAAAATAGAAGTTCCTACTTACCGAGAACTCCCTGCTTCTTCCTCCAGTCCGGCCACCCAGGATGACGTTTCAGTCCAAGTGACGGCTGCAGCCAATCACAGGCTGCAGCGGTCACATGGACTGCCGCGTCATCCATGGAGGTCGGCCTGGATGGCGAAAGAGGGACGTGTCACCAAGAGAGAAGGGAATCCCTCTTCCCCTCAATACGCAACGGCTAGTCCGCATCAATTTAATGCCCATTTTAGGCATAGCCGCAACAGAATCTGCATGCGGTATTGATGCGGGCAGTGGTGGAAGAACTCCGCCACGTCTGGGCATACCCCTAGCACTGTCATCGAGTGTTGGGACATGCCCCATTAACAAGGTAATTTGTAACACCTAGTTGTCAATTTATTCATACATTTTCAGGAGGCATAAAAGAGGAACGGTACAATGCAGCGTTCTAAGAAAAGATAGACCAGAATTGTTATTTTATAAGAAATACAAGTATTTACTAAAACAGATAAGAGATGTCAGGAGAGCTGAGAGGTTCTCTTTAAATCTGAATAAATATGTAACATAAAATAGTTTTTTACTAGCACTGTAGAAAATACACTACACTCAGATAATAAACGTATGAGTAGCATGTAGCTGAGCTATTGTAGCATTGTTATGGGCGGATAAACAACTGCAATAATGTTTCGACAGAAAGGGCACTGTGTAATATACAGTAGTATGAAAAGCACTATATGAAATTGCTTTTATATTAATACTATTGAAGAAATTGCCCTATTTCTCCCCCCATTCCTGGCAGTGAAACTACAGAAGATCTAGCATCATTAAATAGATATGACTGAGAACACAGCACCAGTGTGTTGTAGCACAATGTCTCCTACTGTGCAAATTTGGCATAGGCCCTTTTACACCGGCCAATTATCGGGCAAACGAGCGTTCACAGAACGCTCGTTCCCGATAATTGCCTTGTGTAAACAGAGCAATGATCAGCCGATAAACTAGCAAATGCTCGTTCATTGGCTGATTGTATGGTTTTAAATGGCGAAAATATTATCACTGTCACCAGCACATCTCCCCGACATTATAGAAATGTATGGGGACGAGTGATCCGAGCGATGTCTCATTGATGCGCTCGTTTACACGGCCCACGTCAGGCCATGTAAGAGTACCTTAACTCTGGTAAGCTATAAAGACATTAAGAAGAATACAATGTATTCTTTCCAGAATCTCGGTGCAGTTTGCAGTTACAAATGGGCAAACCAGTCTAGTTCAGCATTTTTCTCAGTTATACAGCTATTATACTGTAGATCATGGGATCGTTTTTCATAATGTCCTCGGTGCAATTCTTTGCTAGAAGTTCTGTCACATTCCCAAAAGAGATTAACTATTTGCCTGGGAATGCTGGGTCTGGGCCCTTTGGTATTTGCGGTCTAATAATCAGCAGTCTTATTATTCAGATGTCTGCCAAGCAGAGAATCCAGAGGAGTCCGAAGGCTGATCTAGGGCGACGTGTTTCCTAGCAACCAGCCCAGGTGTACAGACAGTCCTCTGCCAGGATTTCAAATGTACGAGCATAGAAACTGGCATCTGATAAAGACCAATTGGTTTGATTATTCTCTATCGTATGCTGTTTTCTTTTCACTATGATGAAACAAATTTTGACCTACAGACTTCCTTACTAAGTTTAGCATATTATCTACAAGAAGACTTCACTTCTAGTACTAGAGTAAATCATGCAGTGTCTATGCAGTTTACATTAATATTGTAATATAGCATGTTTTATTTAGTCAGCATGTTTTTTTTTGTCACCTTACTATGACTAAAAAGCGTCTGAGGGGCAGGGACTGTTTGCAGAATAAATTTTTCTCAAAGAAACATGCATTTACACATTTTTATATATATATCAGTTTTTACGCTTTCTATATGCATTTTGTTGAATTACATGATTACCTACCTCCCAACCGTCCCGGATTCAGCGGGACAGTCCCGGATTCCAGGCGGTGACCTGCTGTCCCGTGCGGCCGGGTGTATGTCCCGTTGTCAACTGTACCTGTGTTCTCAGGACATAGATACAGTTGAACCTAATTCTGAAGCAGGGAACCATCAGCTCCCTACTTCAGAATTAATTCAGAGAGGAGGAGCAGAGGGAGCTCCTCCACTCCACGAGGACTACTCGGGCACATCGCTACTTTAAGCGCTGTGCTCGGGGAAGCTCTTGACGTCACTGTCCATATATGAGTGTCCATAGATCAGAGTCTACTCCTTGAGCAGAATCCCCATTACCGATGATCTGGCCGAGGATTCCGCTCCTAGTGGAGACCCCTGAGGTCACTGTCCATATATGGACATTGATGTCAGGGGCTCCTCCTGGAGTGGAATCCCTGGCCAGAGTCGGCAACAGGGATTTCGCTCAAGGAGTAGCCACTGACTTCACTGTCCATATATGGACAGTGACATTAGTGGCTACTCCTTGAGTGGAATTCCCATTGCTGATGATCTGGCTGGGGATTCCACTCCTAGAGGAAACCCCTGAGGTCACTGTCCATATATAGACAGTGACGTTAGAGGCTCATCCTAGAGCGGAATCCCCGGCCAGAGTTTGTAATGGGGATTCCGCTCAAGGAGTAGCCACTGATGTCACTGTCCATATATGGACAGTGACATCAGGGCTTCCTCTAGGTGCATAATCCCTGGCCTATGCTCTGTGGCGCTATATACATGTGCACTATATACATGGGCACTGGCAATAGGGGCAGCTAAAGTGGCATTATACTGTATAAGGGCAGCTAGGGGGGAATTATAATGTATGGGGCAGCTATGGGTGCATTATGCTG
Source organism: Rhinoderma darwinii (assembly GCF_050947455.1). Taxonomy (NCBI): domain Eukaryota; kingdom Metazoa; phylum Chordata; class Amphibia; order Anura; family Rhinodermatidae; genus Rhinoderma; species Rhinoderma darwinii. The sequence goes on from NC_134687.1 coordinate 433,026,126, forward strand.
TTTGAGGCAGCTTTGGGGGCATTATGCTGTATGGGGCAGCTATGGGGCATTATACTGCATGCTGGCAGCTACGGAGCATTATGCTGTATGGGGGAATTTGTTTGGGCATTATACTGCATGGGGGCATCTGTATAGGTATTAAACTGCATGGGAGAATCTTTGTGGGCATTATACTATATGGGGCCATCTGTGTGGGAATTATACTGTATGGAGGCATCTGTGTTGGCTTTAAACTGTATGGGTGCATCTATGGGCAGTATACTGTATGGTGGCAGCTATGGGGGCATTATAATGTATAGTGGCAGCTAGAGGGCATTACACTGTGTGGCGGCAGCTATTTGGTATTATACTGTGTGGGAGGCACTATGGGAGCATGATACTGTATGGGCTGAACCGGGTGTGTTTGGGCGGGGATGGGGTGGGATTAGATCACTAACGAAGAAAACCCCAGCACTCAAATATGAAACAAGAGCAAATCCTTGATTTTTCAAAATGCGTTTTTATTTGTACATAGGTCCATGTACTTAAATGTAGTAAATTACTTTATAATAATGCAATTTTTTTCAGACGTTTCTGCCTATCCAAGGGACACCCACTTAAGATCATCTGGCAGACGCCGACTAATCCCATCAGGATTACATAGCACACTTGTACCAAGTGATTTTGACAAAGGCCTTGGATAGGCAGAAACGTCTGGAAAAAAAATCGCATTATTATAAAGGAATTTACTACATTTCAGTACATGAACCTATGTACGAATAAAAACGCATTTTGAAAAATCAAGGATTTGCTCTTCTTTCATATTTGAGTTCTGGGGTTTTCTTCGTCAGTGATATTGTGGGGATTCCAACCCGAACCCTAACAGCACCAACATTCAACTTCAGGAGTGCAGCCCATCTTAATTATTATTAGATTGGGTGGGATTAGAGACGTGGCTTAAAAGGGAAAAAAATTGCCACGACGCACTGCGTATGCCGCATCGGTTGTCCGTCTTTGTGATACTTGAAAGTTGGGAGGTATGTGATTATACGTTTGTTTTTTGCAGGGTTTAGGAATTATTTATTGCCTTCTGCTTACAGGAAACAGTTGTCTTTGACTGCCCTGGAATCTAAATGCCTGCTTTTCCCCCTTATGTAGGTAATTTATTTGTCTTGCTTATTATTTTTAATTTTAATGATGTCCCAAACATAATAATTTAGATATTTTATCGTGGCTACGACTCTGATAACTTTTTAATTTTTGTTCTATACTTCCCTGCTTTATTTTAAATAGTAACGGTTCACAATGAATACGATTTTTCCTCACAGAACTTGTAGATTGCCAAACTAGTATCACCAACATGTTGGAAAACTGTTCTCCAATCTTTATTTTTTTCCTTTTCTTTTTCTTCTTTCTTTTTTTTAATCTTTTATTCTTTTTTTCAACAAAAAGGAAAACAACTACATTATAGATTAGCAAAATACAACACAATTTGTTAAAATCCCTCCACCCCCATTACCCAAACAAAAAACAATTATAATTATACCCCCCACTCCTCTCATTCCTCCTATCTCATATTGAGGCCTATTCCATTTGTTTATTAACAGCTAGTGCCCCAGAACTTGAACCACTCTTTTATGTAAACATTCAATCTTATATGTTGTTTCTTGTTCTTAATTATCCATTTCTCATATCTTAGATTATTATTACTTGTTTCCTGCCATACTTTTAACTGTTTTTTTCTTTAGACAACCATCCCCTCGCTATCACTAATCGGGCAAGACATGCCAACTTATATATAACTCCTTTTTTCATATTGTTCATTGTTTTAGTTGTCATATCTCCCAAGATTGAAAATTCAAATCTGTCCACTACTTATATACTTTTTGTAAAGTCTCTAATACCTTATACCAGTATCTCCTGACTGAATCACATCCCCACCATTCATGTTCCAAGTCCCCTTCTTCCCTTAAACATCTTTTACATATTATGGATTATTTCCAACCAATTTTATACAACATCCGTGCTGAATAATACAAACAATGGTTTATCAAAAATTTTGTCACCTTGTGCCCTTTATCTCTTAGCATTTTATTTGTTGTGCCATACATTTTATTCAAATATCCCTCTTCTTTGCCACCAATAACTCCCTCCAATTTCTTATGAGTGTGGAATACCATTTTTTTTGGCTATTTCGCCACTTAAAATCTTATACATTTTGGAAACATTATCTTTTATATTTCCTTGTACACCCAAAATTTGTGGCAAAATGCCTGATACTGTTATTTTTAATTTATCTTTCTCTTTCTCACTCTTCACCTGTAAATGCCTCAAAACACAAATATGTGTGTCACGAAGGGTCTGTGGACCCTCTGGGCCGTACCACCTTGTCAGTAAGGCAGTTGGCCAACAGGGCGCAGGTGAATGTCTATAGTTTGTATAGGTACCTGTGGCAGCTCAGACAGCAGCAGGTTCGGCTAGGACTAGGCAGCAGGTAGACGTCAGGCGAGGTGAAGCAGGTCAGACGTGGAATACAGCACGACACGACTTTGGCACAACACAGGAACAGGAACAGGAAACACACTAGGAGGCCATCGCATAGGCAAACTAGGAAACATCAACAATGCTCAGGCATAGAAGCAGGGGGCTGGACCCATCTCATAGTCCAGAGTACTCATGGGTCTAAGTTCATCAAAAGTCTGGTGCGCGCGCTGCCCCATTAAGAGCGGGCATGAGCGGGATCCGGCTGAGGTGAGTGGAAGTGAGCGCTGGCGTCTCCTGACGAGGAGACTGGGACCAGTGCTTGCAGCCACGGACATTACAATGCGTATTTGTAAAGGATCTGCCAGGCACAGCTTCGGGGTTAACTCCCAGAACTAATCAGTCAGCACCTGAGAATACATCCCTGAGACTGACTCCTGCTTCCACCATTCAGGCTGGCAGGCTTAGGAGTGGGAGAGCCTATCGTAACCTGGCCAGACTCAGCTAGCTCCCGCCCTCGGTCTATTTAAGCCTGCACTTCCTGTCCCTCGGTGCTTGTGATTCTTTCCTTGTGGTTTCCTGGCCCAGCTACAGCTCCTGCTATTTTTGATCCTCCTCCATACAGACCCTGGCTTACCGACTACTCTTCTGCTTTTCGTTTTGTACCTCGCACACTCCTGGCTTGACTCGGCTCGTTCACCACTCTGGTTGCTCACGGTGTTGCCGTGGGCAACGGCCCCTTTTCCTTTCTTGTGTTCCTTTGTATGTTTGTCGTGTTTGTCATGCACTTACTGAGCGCAGGGACCGCCGCCCAGTTGTACCCCGTCGCCTAGGGCGGGTCATTGCAAGTAGGAAGGGACAGAGTGCGGGTAGATTAGGGCTCACTTGTCCGTCTCCCTACCCCCTGCCATTACAGTATTATTTTCTTTTTTTAACACTTCATACTGTTTAACTGAACCTCCCACACAAAATTGTACTATTTCTGTTAACCCCTTAGCCACCCAATAAGCTGGACCCGGCACTTTACCCACTTCTAGGAAAGTGGACATTAAATAGAATCGGTGTAAATTCCAAAGATCCTTCCACTCCAACTATCTTCTTTGTGTGATTCCAAACCCTACCTTCTAAACCCCATAATGTATTTTAAGGCGCCATCTTGCTTGACTTTCTAACATCTCAAAAATATTTTGTGCCACCCCTTTCTGTGCCTTAACGCTTTGTTCACATCTGTGTTGGGACTCCGTTCATGGGTTCCATCTGAGCTTTCCGTCAGGGAAACCCATTAACGGAATCCAAGCTGAAACCATTGACGGAATCAATACTGTAGTCGACTACGCTATTCATTCCGTGAAAACGACGGAACCCTTATACAACGTTGACAAACGGAAACCATTTGCACCGGATCCTTCATCGTTGAAATCAATGGTGATGCAATTGGAAACCTATAGTTTCCATTTGTTTCAGTTTGGATTCCGTCCATGGGTTCCCCTGACGGAAAGCTCCGATGGAACCCATGAACAGCGTCTTGACACAGATGTGAACGAAGCCTAAATTTTTCATGTAAATAATCTATGTTTTTCCATTTTACTAGGAAGGACAAGTGTGCAGTCAAAAACTACTGAAACAGATATGGTATATCCAATCCCCGCTTTTCCTCTGGGAGTGGCAAAACTTTCAACTTAATGTGAACCCGCTTTCTATTTCATATCAACTCATTAAGTAAACTATCTATTTTTTTTTATATTTTGTCCCCAATCCGTACTAGGAAATTACTAAGAACGTACATAATTTGAGGGAGTAGTACCATCTTTATTAATCCAATTCTATCTGCCTTGCTAAGAGGAAGTCTATTTCATATACCAATTATTCTTTTGATCCTTTCCACTAGAGGGGTGACGTTCCAATCCGTGTACATCCTTGGGCAGCCAAAATATTCACACCCAAGTATTTTCAAGATTCTCCTGGTATTACCTGCTACACTTCTGTTTCCGGACGTTAACCTGGGTACAAAGGAAGTAAGACAGATTTTCCCCAATAAATCTCTAAGCCTGAAAATTTCCCAAATTCCCTAACCTTCTCCATTACTGTCCCCAAACTCTTCTCCGTATTACCCAAAAACAAATGGAGGTCATCAGCATACAGTGCTATTTTGTCCTCTCTTCCCCTCACTCCGAACCCCTCTATCTCAGTTTTTCCCAATCCTAATAGCCACTAATTCAATGGCCAAAGCAAATAGTAGGGGGGAGAGGGACAGCCCTGTCTAGTGGCCATACCCAATTGAAAAATTCCGAAGACTTCCCATTTCTACATATCTACAAAACTTCCCCCATGCCATATTTCTCTAGTCTCCATTCCACACTGTCAAATGCTTTGACACCGTCCAAAGACAGTATAGAATGGCGACCACCTGCTCTCCCTACTTGTATATTGGCATGGGCTCTTACAATGTTATCTTGTATTGACTTGTGGGACATAAATCCACATTGATCTTCCCCTATCAACGTTCCAAATACCCATAATACACTATTAGCCAGTAATTTTGAAAGAACCTTAACATCCGAGTTAATTAATGATATGGGCCTGTACGATGCGGGATCCAGTAAATCCTTGTCCACTTTTGGTATAAGCACAATACTGGCTTCGTTCATCGAAACCGGTAATTGACCAATAGCTAAAGATTGAATCAGTACCTCTTATAATTGTTCCACCAAAACCTCCTCATATTCCCTGTACACCTCTAGTGTCAACCCATCAAGCCCTGGAGCTTTCTCACTTTTCATCTCTCTTATCACCTGTCTTACCTCTGCCAGTCTTCGATCTAAACATTGCTGTTGCTTCAGCAACAGTTTTGAAATGTCCGCCCTACCTAGATATTCTTTCAGCAATTGATCTGCATATTCTGCCCTTGAGTTATATACATTTTCATAAAAGCTCTTAAACACTTCAGGTATTTCCTCGTTCTCATGCCTCTTGTTATTACTGACAATATTGGCTAAAAACTTTCCTGGTCTACCCCCCTGTTTGTATCTGTTCAGCCCCACCAAAAAATGTTTGATTTTGTACTTTCTCATATAAGTAAGACTACAAGCTCTCCACTAATTTGACCCACACAATTTTATATTCATCTGATTTATTTTGGATAAAATCTTTTTCTGCCTCCTTATTTTTTCTTCAATCTCTCCTCTGTTGCTTTAACGCCTTCCTGTTTTGGCCACTTTTGAGCTTCCTGACAGAGCCTCATTTTTCAAATCTGACATGTTTCACTTTATGTGGTAATTACTTCGGAATGCTTTTACCAATCCAAGCGATTCTGAGACTGTTTTCTCGTGACATATTGGACTTTATGTTACCTGCAAAATTTGCTCGATGCATTCAGTATTTAGGTGTAAAAACCACGAAAATTTATCGAAAAATTGCAAAAATTTGCATTTTTCTAAATTTAAATGTATTATCTTGTAAGGCAGGCAAGTTATGCCACACAAAATAGTTGCTAATTAACATCCCCCATATGTCTACTTTAGATTGGCATAGTGTTTGAGCATCGTTTTATTTTTCTAGGATATTACAAGGTTTAGAACTTTAGCACCAATTTCTCACATTTTAAAGAAAATTTCAAAAGGCTATTTTTACAGGGGCTAGTTCAGTTGTGAAGTGGCTTTGAGGGCCTCATATATTAGAAAACCCCAATAAGTCACCCCATTTTAAATACTTCACCCCTCAAAGTATTCAAAACAGCATTTAGAAAGTTTCTTAACCCTTTAGACGTATCACAGGAATTAAAGCAAAGTAGAGGTGAAATGTACAAATTTTTTTGCAGAAATAAATTTTTAATCCATTTTTTATAACAGAAAGTTTTACCAGAGAAATGCAACTCAATATTTATTGCCCAGATTCTGCAGTTTTTAGAAATATCCCACATGTGGTCCTAGTGTGGTAATGTACTGAAGCACATGCCTCAGAAGCAAAGAAGCACCTAGTGGATTTTGGGGCCTCCTTTTTATTAGAAAATATTTTAGTCACCATGTCAGGTTTGAAGGGCTCTTCCGGTGACAAAACAGTGGAAATTCCCCAAAGGCGACCCAATTTGGGAAACTAGGCGACCTCAAGAAAATTATCTAGGGTTATAGTGAGCATTTTGACCCCACAGGTTTATTGCAGAAATTATTGGAAGTAGGCTGTGAAAATAAAATCGACATTCTTTCAAAGAAAATGTAGGTTTAGCTAATGTTTTCTCATTTCCACAAGAACTAAAGGAGAAAAAGCACCACCACATTTGTAAAGCAATTTCTGTCGAGTAAAACAATGCAGGGCTCAGAAGGGAAAGAGCACCATTTGTCTTTTGGAGCTCAAATTTAGCATGAATTGTTTGCGGAGGCAATGTCGCATTTGCAAAAGCCCCTGAAGGACCAAAACAGAGAAAACGCCCAAAAAGTGACTCCATTTAGGAAACTACACCCTTTGAGGAATTCATCTATGGGTGTAGTGAGCATTTTGACCCCACAGGAGTTTCATAGATTTTATTAGAATTGGGCAGTAAAAATAAAAACAATCATTTTTCTTCAATAAGACGTAGCTTTAGCTCAAAATTTGTAATTTTCTCAACAAAGAAAGGAAAAAAGGAACCACAATTTGTAAAGCAACTTCTCTGGAGTACAGAAATACCCCATATGTGGTCATAAACTACTGTTTGGGCACACGGCAAGGATCAGAAGAGAAGGAGAGCCATTTGGCTTTTGGAGCACAGATTTTGCTGGATTGATTTCTTGGCACCATGTCGCTTTTGCAAAGCCCCTAAGGTACAGTGGAAACTCCCCAAAAGTGACTCCATTCACAAAACTACACACCTTGAAGAATTTATCTATGGGTGTAGTGAACATTTTGACCCCATAAATGTTTCATAGATTTTATTAGAATTGGGCAGTGAAAATGAAAAAAAAAATCCTTTTTCTTCAATAAGATGTAGCTTTAGCTCAACATTTTTCATTGTCTCAACAAATAAATGAAAAAAGGAACCACAACATTTGTAAAGCAATTTTTTCCTAGTACAGCAATACCCCATATGTGGTCATAAACTGCTGTTTGGGCACACAGCAGGGCTCAGAAGGGAAGGAGCGCCATTTGGCTTTTGGAGTTACAGATTTTGCAGGATTGGTTTGTGGTCGCTATGTCACATTTGCAAAGCCCCTGTGGGACCAAAACCGTAGAAACCCCCCAAAAGTGACCCCATTTTGGAAACTACACCCTCAAGGTATTCAGCTAGGCGTGTAGTGAGCATGTTAATCCCGCAGGTGTTTTGCAGAAATTAGTGTGCACTCGATGTTGCATAGTGAAAATGGGATTTTTTTTCCATAGATATGACAATATGTGGTGCCCAGCTTGTGCCACCATAAAAAGACAGCTCTCTAATTATTATGCTGTGTTTCCCGGTTTTAGAAACACCCTGCACGTGGCCCTAATATTTTGCCTGGACTATCGACAGGGCTCAGGAGTGAAAGAGTACCATGAGAAATTGAGGCCTAATTTGGCGTCATATAAAGTATTGGTTCACAATTGCAGAGGATCTCATGTGAAATAATAGAAGAAACCCCTGCAAAGTGACCCCATTTTGGAAACTGCACCCCTCAAGTAATTTATTAAGGGGTAAATGATTGCGCTGCGGATGGTGCAAAGTAAAAATGAAAATTTTTCCCTAGATGTGACATTTCAGTGGGAAATATGTCATGCCCAGCTTGTGGCACTGGAGGCACACACACCAAAAATTGTTAAAACGGTTTTCCTGGATATGGTGATGCCATATATGTGGAAGTACACTGCTTCTCATGGCAGGGCTGCCGATTTGCTACAAACCACTAAGATGCAGCGATCGCATTCGATCACTGCATCTAAGTGGTTAATGGCAGGAATCGAGCTCCAGATGTAGCCATCTTTAACTTGATTCTGATAACTTGCTGCAGCGTGATATCACACAACAAAAGCCATTGAAAAGTCATTGAAAAAGTCAATATAAGAGATCTAGCCATTGTTTATTTAATGCGTTGAAAGTCAAGGTAAAGACGGCTACATCTGTAGCTCTGGTTCCTGCCATTACAGCGGGGTGTCCACTGTAACATACAGCGGGCACCCACTGCTGATGACCCCGGCTCAGCTGATGAGCCGGAAGCTGAGCCGGCGCCATCTTGCCGATTGTACCAGAAGCCTTTCAGGCCCCGCCTCCGAGCGGGGCATAGGAGGCTTCCGTTTCTGGCAGATTGGGAGGCCAATATTAGGCCTCCGGTTGCCATTGCAACCACCGGCAACCCAGCGATCACGTTGCTCGGGTGCCGGTGGCTAAAAACCCCTCCTGCGATCTCTATTGAACGCAGCATCTGAGGGGTTAATTGGCCAGATCGGAGGCTAGCTCCGGTCCTGGCACGTTACATCAGGGTGCCAGCTGTAACATACAGCTGGCACCCGGTGGTGATGGTGCGGGCTCTGCTCCTGACATAATAATACTGCGCTTTGCGGGAAGCCCTGCCTGACAGCGCTGTATATATACGGCAGATGTCGGGAAGGGGTTAAACTTCTTCTTGAGCCTACAGATTTCTCTATATAATATTCCACGTATGAATGCCTTAGTTGTATCCCATACTATCCTTACTTCTTCTGACCCGTGAATTACACACAAAAAAAAACACCACCTCTTCCCTGACTTTATCGTGAGTTTCCAACAGTTTTAACCAATAAGGATTACATTTGAATTCTGGGTTTTCTCCGACCTCCCCCAGAATCCAGGTCCACCCATAATGGTACATGATCAGAGACACGTCTCCCACCATGTGTAATCGAATGCACCCTTGAGATACTGCTTTAATTTACCATCAACATATCAATTCTAGAGAAAACACTATAAGTCGTGCTAAAACAAGTGTACTCTCGTTCCTCTGGATGTAAATGGCACCACTCATCCTCCCATCCAAACTCCTGCGTTAATTTAAATAATGCAGTTGTTTGTTTACTGTGGGAATGCTTTACCATTTTCCACCTGTCCTTCTCTTCTTCCATTACACAATTATAGTCCCCAAATACATCAATTGGAATACCTTTATGACACAAAGAAAATTGATCGAACTGAAACAGCACTTAAGGATTAAAAGGTGGTGGTATATACAGGAATGCCAGGAGACTACGCTGACCGTCTAACACAAGAAAACATATCTTCCTAATGGATCAATACATTCCTACATTTTCTGAAGTTTAACTTCTGGTGTACCAACACACTAACCCCTCTAGCATATCCTGAGTACGTAGAGTGGAACTGAAATGCTGCCCACTTACGGGTGAGGACATGTACCTTTTCCTTTATTAAATGTGTCTCCACCAAACATAATTGTTGGCAAATATCCTCCCATCACCCGCATGACAGCATATCAGTTTATCGCTCAGTCCCCTGACATTCTATACCACAATTTTCAGCATTCGATTTCACATTTTATGTAACGGCCCCCAAACAAAGGACCAAACCAGAAGGGAGAGGAAACCCTCCCTCCAAAAAACAAAACACCACATATTCCCAACACCCGTTATCCACCCCCCCCTACAAACCCTCTACCCCAACACACTGAAACATTTACAAATGAGCTAGAGGTCATATGTCTTTTTACCTTGCACATCACAACACATGCCTCACCGAGATTTAAGAATACAAATTCTTGTTACCCTCCACTCCAACCGCTCAACGTATAAATTCCAAAATCTACTCTTTGACCTTCCTCCCTATGCCTTATGATGATTTTATTACACTCTTTAAACCACAGTGGATCTCATTTCACACATATTCTTTGGTGTTGTTCTTTTACTCTAACTTTAGTGTATCTTTTATTTTATGTGATATACCGTGTTATACAATATGCCGCCACCCCCCTCTTCCCCAACTTGTACCCACAACTCCTTCTATCCTACTTCCTGCATTATGTAGTCTATTTACATTATCACATATTATCCTTTCAAGTGACCCTTAGCCATTTCAATTCTAAACACTATTTGCCAAAAGGCAAAAAAAAAAAACACCTATTTTCCATAGCGTTTTTTTCTTGCCTTTTGGCAAATAGTGTTTAGAATTGTTCATGTGCCCGCCGGCTACCATAGTCCCTCTAGTGCTCTGTCCTCAGCCATTTCAAACATATGTAATCAACCCTCTGTCCTTTGTGAGAACTATATGTTGGATGGATTTGATCTCCAATTCCCCAGAAGCGTAGCTTGGTTCTCTGGGGCCCCAACAACTAATTCTGTGGACTGTGATAGTACATTGCATATAATGCAACCCTGTATCGTAGTATCGGAACTATATACTCTAAAGATATACAGATGTACAATGAGATTGCCCTGTCTGCAATGAGGACATCAGTAGTCTCATTGTGATGGGAGGTCCTATGCCAGAGCATTTAGGGAACAACAAAATACCCAACTTGGCTGATATTAATATTTTTTTTAAAAATCATTAAATTACAAGATTAACAATAAGTTTGATTAAAATACATGAAGGGTCAGTTCACACATTGCGTAAATATTGCGGATTTTCCACAAAGGAATTGGTTTTGGAAAATCTGCAGCATATCCACATGCTGCGTAAAACCGCTCAGAAATTTGACGTGCGGTGCAGAATTTTATTCCGCAGCATGTCAATTGTATTTGCATAAACGCTGCTTATTTGTTGCAGGTTTTCCACATTGAACTGAATGGGGAGGTAAAACCCGCAACAAGTAGCAGTTATTGTGTTTTTTTGCGGTGTGTTCACAGCAATTCCGCAGCAAAAAACGGAACTCAGAGAATAAAAAAACGTATATTAACCCAGAAGTCTGTATTTCTTCCTCCAGTGGCCACCTGGAATGACATCTCATCCCATGTGACCTCTGCAGCCAATCACATGCTGTAGCGGCTGTCACATGGGATGAAACGTCATCCCAGGAGGCTGGCCTGGATGACACCAGAGGGCCGGCCTTATGGGATGACGTTTCATCCCATGTGACCGCCGCTGCAGCCAATCACCGTCTGCACTGCTCTTCTGGGATGAAACGTCGGCCTTATGGGATGACGTTTCATCCTATGTGACCGCCGCTGCAGCCAATCACCGGCTACACTGGTCTTCTGGGATGAAATGTCATCCCAGGAGGCCGGCCTGTTAAACGCTGCAGTTTTCCTCAGCGGCCATTCCGGGCGAAAATCTGCACCACAGTTTGGTGTGGTTTTTCGCCTGGAATTCCCTGTGGCGCACAGGGTGGAAATGCTGTGTGCTTTTACGCAGCGTATTTGCCCCATGTAAACTTGAAAAATACGCTTATTTTGATTATCTATATACTGTCAGTCCACCCAGGTTTAGAAGTGTGTCTCGGGGGTGTGATAGGGTTGTTCCACACGAGACATTAAGAACATAAAACTTAAATAATATCTGTGGGATTCAAATGGTAATACAACACTGCTAAGGATCATTAGACCCTTATGTACATGAGCAACTCCACACCTCGGCAGCCAGACATAACCTACTGTATGTACAAGCAGAGTGAATTAGAAACATATAAGAATATTAGTATCCACACATGGCTAGACCTCAAAAGCAATAGGACAAATACCACTGATGACTTAGGCCTTGTGTTTGAAGCTCACTTGGCTGTGGTTGCTTCTCTCCGACAAACTCCTCAGGGGTGGATCTCCATCTGCAAGACTGATCCTTGATGTGATTTTGGATGTAGTAGATCATCCCGAGGCATCACCTTGTCTTGTGTGGTCTTGCTACGCGAAAAAGACTTTAGGTCCTCTGTCATAATCTAGGCTGAGGAGTGGGAGAGCCTATCGCAGCCTGGCCAGACGGTTCTAGCTCCTGCCCTTGGTCCACTTATACCTTCATTTGCTGCTTGTCCTTTGCCTGTGATTCTCCTTGTTTCCTGGCTCTGCTGTTCCTGCTGTTAACATTGACCTCTGCTTCATATTGACCCTGGCTTGACTGACTATTCTCCTGCTCTGCATTTGTTACCACGTACACTCCTGGTTTGACTCGGCTCGTCCACTACTCTGTTGCTCACGGTGTTTCCGTGGGCAACTGCCCCACATTCCTTTGCTTTTGTGTTCCCTTGTCTTGTTTGTCTGTCATGCACATATTGAGCGTAGGGACCGTCGCCCAGTTGTACGCCGTCGCCTAGGACGGGCTGTGCAAGTAGGCAGGGACTGAGTGGTGGGTAGATTAGGGCTCACTTGTCTGTCTCCCTATCCTGACATTACAGTAGCAATGGTTTAGGCTCGAATGGAAATCTGTAAATTCACTGAAGTGATATTTGAGTAAAATGTATAACTTTTATTTCATAACTCTCTAAAAACAGGGGTACAATCACCACTGTGAAGAGCCCAACCGTGTGTATTAAAAACGTATTAAACAATTACTCCAAGTCCTGATTCATTTGTGAACCCTCTATGACTGGGTATATTATAAAGATGCCAATACGGAATCAGCGTTTAAACATTGGTGTAACAGTGGTTTAGACCCTAAAACACACCGGAGCCTGTGATAACCGCACCTAAATCTCCTGATGCTAAGGTACACAACGATGCCACTGTCCCTTACGCTAAAATCCCTTGCTTAACCCGACCCTACGCGTTTCTATACTTATCATCATCAGGGGTCTGTAGCTTGGTCACTCTGGCCTGGATGCCAGCGATATTTCTTCAGCAGCAGATATTCTACTGCACACCACGGAAGCATGCACGCATAGATGTCAGCGGCATGTTTCACTACGGGACTCTGAGTTACTATAACTAGATACTCCTCCCCCTGGCCTCGGCGGCATACTTCGAACCAGCCAATCACACCAGCCCACCACATTCGTGACGTCCGACCATGTGACTCCCGGCCGTCAGCTGACATACCCGGAAGCAACACTGTCAACGCCAAAGAACGAGCAGACTCAATGGAAGGCTGTAGACGTATCTACTTGCTGCACAAAAGCTCCTTCTAATGAAAGTTAGAGTATATCAATAACAGGTTGGATACATATTGCGGATCAGTTCAAAACCGCAACTGGACTGCCACAATTGAAGCACCTTCCCTGGAAATACATATTGTATGAATGAATAAGCAATATTAATGTCTGCCACACTTTGGACTTTAAAAACCCTCCTGGACAGATCTACCATGCCTGTTACTATTGAATGACTTGCTGCAATTTAGCTATACTAGGACCAGGATTTAATGGCCATACACCTACCTAGAAAACCAACATCACAATATATATTCAAATGACTTGTATATTTAAATAAAACAGGTATAATTTGTTTGCTCATTTAAACCTTCAGGCTGTACACAGGCCAGTCTGTATATCCATTGGGCCTCTTTGCGCAGAATGAGATTGTCCCAGTCCCCTCCCCGTTTAGGAGGATGTACTAATTCAATCGCCTGAAATTTTAAACAGTCTGCCCGGCCTTGATGTTTTGCATGTACATGTTTTGATATCGGAGTATCTCTCGAATTTGTAACATCTCCAACATGTTCTCTAATCCGGCGCCGAAACTGCCGCACCGTTTTGCCCACATAATTCAGTGGGCATGGACATGTTATTAAGTAGACCACCCCAGCTGTTTTGCAGTTCACGAAGTCTCGAATGTCATACTCAACCTTAGTGGTGACACTTTTGAATTTCTTCCCACTTTGGATAAAATCACAAGCTTTACAACTGCCACATCTGTGTGTGCCCGGTATCTGCCTGTCCAACCAAGTTCCTTGTTGTATTATATGGTCAAAACAACTCTGCATCACCCTATCCCTAATGTTTTTACCTCTACGGAACGTGACTGAAGGCCATTGTGTTATCTGATCCGCCAAGTCCACATCAGCACGCAAAATACGCCAGTATCTTTTTAGTATTTCCATGATCTCAGATTGTTTGGAGTCATAAGTGCCTATGAGTCTCGTGACCCTTTCCTCTTTCCGTTGTCTAGGGACCAAAAGACTCTGCCTGTCTGCATTCCTCGCTCCCTCATAGGCCTTTCTAATTACCCCCTTAGGGAAGCCTCTCTCCTTCAATCTATTTGCGTGGTCATGTGCCTGTATCTCAAAATCATCCATCGAGCTACAGTTCCGGCGTACTCTCATGAATTGGCCTCTGGGGATCTCTTGTTTAAGGGGATAAGGGTGACAACCGTTCCATTGCAGGAAACTATTAGTTGCTGTCTCCTTTCGGTGCACTTTGGTACGTATTGCGCCTTCCTTAGTTTTGATAATTTTAAGATCTAGAAAAGATAATTCCTGATCACTGATCTCACATGTGAACCTTAGCCCTAGGTCGTTTACATTAAGGGCTGCCACAAAGGTATTGAATTCCTCCACTGTGGAATTCCAAAGCAGCAACACGTCATCAATATATCTAATCCAGATACCTATTGATGAAGTCCACTTAGCAAATTTATCCCCAAACACTACTGTCTCTTCCCACCAGCCAAGAAACAAATTTGCATAGGTGGGAGCAGTAGGACTCCCCATTGCTGTGCCACGTTGCTGGTGAAAGATGCGGTCTTCAAAGATAAATACATTCCTCTCTAACACAAAATGTAGCAATTGTAAAACAAGCTGGTTATGAGCCACATATTGAGTACCTCTAGATTTTAAAAAATATTCCACTGCCTCACAGCCAAGTCTATGTGGAATAGAGGAATACAAAGCCTCCACGTCCAAGCTGGCCAAAAAAGTATTTTGTTCCAATGTGATACCCTCAATTTGTTTTAAAACATCCATAGTGTCACGTACATATGATGTAAGACCTAGTACAAACGGACGCAACACCTGGTCTATATATGTGCTCACATTCTGGGTTAGATTATTAATACCTGATACAATAGGACTACCACGTAAGGGAGGGTACCCTTTGTGGATTTTTGGCAGGCTATAGAAGCATGCCATGATGGGAAATTGTGGAAATAAAAAGTTTAATTCATTTGCACTGATCAGGGACCTGCTCTTCGCATCACGTAGGATGCCTAAAAGCTCCTTTTTGAACAGTGCTGTGGGGTTCTCTTTTAAAATGGTATAACAGTCAGGATTGAGCAAAATGTCCTCAAACGTTTTCTTATAGTCTTCTCGACTCATGACCACAATGTTCCCACCCTTATCGGATGATTTTAAAATGATATTACGTCTTTTTTCCAAAGTGGTAAGAGCTACATGTTCAGACCAAGACAGATTGTTATCAATACCCCTCACATCCTGACCCAAAGCCTTGATCTCTTCCCCCACCAAATCTACGAACAGATCTACGTTGGTAAAATCTCCCAATGGCGGAAACTTCCTACTTCTAGTTTTTAAATTGGTAAAAGGACCCAGTCCTGGAGCTCTACTTGATTCCTCAAGCAACCCTTCCAAGGCTGCTAGGCCTTCTAAATCAGATTCCTCTAAACCCATTTCCAGACACTTTTTCCTGTTATGATGTTTGAAAAACGTAATCCATTTTAATTTACGAGCAAACAAATTCAAATCCTTAATCCAGGTAAATGAATCAAATTTCTCTATGGGGACAAATGAAAGCCCCTTCTCTAAAAGCATGATCTCAGATAGACTCAATTTGTGTTCAGATAAATTAATAATTTGTAACTTATCCGTTCCTATTCCCTTTATAAATCCTTTTGTCCCCTCAGCATGTAGCGGGAAATGGGGGGATTGTTGGATAAAAAATTACTGCCACTGTTGGTAGAAGCTCTAGCCCGGCCTCTATTCCTACCTCTGGCGCCTCCCCTATATTTTTGTCTACCACCACCAGTCCCAAAGAATGGGCCTACTCTTTCAGAGTCTGTTGTTTCACTCTCAGATGTAGAGGGGTCCGATTCTCTTAAACCGCTATTAGACTGCTGATGCTGTTGTTGTTGCTGATTAACAAAATCATAAGCTTTTTTCTCCCTAAACTCCTGCAGATCTCTCTGGAACTGGAAGTGCTTACGCTCTTTTAGATGATTAGTGAACCTCTCTAAGGATTGTTGCAAGGTTTTGTCTTTTTTATCAAAACCTGGGGTATCAACCAGAGTCTTGACTGTCTCAATCTCTTTTTTCAATTCAACACTGATATGATCAAACTGGATTATCTCTTCCTCAACCAAAATTTGCATTAATCTCAGTGAACTCCCTGTGATCTCCTGCTCCCACCTCTCTTTTATATTAGGTGTCTTTAATCTGGAGGCTGGGGCAATAGTGACTCTCAGGCCTCTAGGTACTATTTTATTCTTAAGATAGTTCTCCAGACTCTGAATTTCCCACCAACTCCTTGTATAATCCTTATGTAATCTAGTGAGGTTTTTAAAAGTGGATTTAAGGGACGCACAAGGATTCAAGGGACTTGTATACACAAGTTCACACTCTGAGAAGACGCTTTTTGCCTCACTCATCCATCCTTCTGTACTTAAATCAGAGAGTGCAAAGGCTGCCATACCCAGATAAAGTATAATATATAATGAACTGTACTGATTCGTAATAATTCACTGTATTTAAAGGGAACCTGTCACCAGCATTTCACCTATTAAACCAGCATTACCTGGTGGTAGTGGGTGAAAAATCATTTCTATATAACCCATAATTGTCTTCTTGGTCCGCTCTGTAGCTTTAGTATTCAGTTTTTTAGTGTTCCCACACCGTATGCTAATGAGTATAAAAGAGTCAAATCTTCATTTGAAAAGAGTCAAATCTTCATTTGAAAAGAGTCATATCTTCATTCCTCAAGTCTTTCCGAGTTTACCCCGCCGCCATACTTTTGATTGACAACTCCTCGCCTTTCCCCAGCACACAATATCCCACGCTTGTGCATTGATGTCCTCTTCTGGTGTGTGCGCACAAAGGGACACCGGATTATTACGATAAGAGGCGCAAAATGTTTGCAGACCATTATTTACATTCGGAGGAGGAGTTTAGGAGAGGGGATAATGGCAATGAACTTTTTATAGCAGCGGCCAGTGAGGGATAAGTAAAGTTCAATAGGTGAAATGCTGGTGACAGGTTCCCTTTAAGCGATATATATTGTGCTCCCACAAAATATGAAAATTTGTAAATTCACTGAAGTGATATATGAGTAAAATGTATAACTTTTATTTCATAACTCTCTAAAAACAGGGGTACAATCACCACTGTGAAGAGCCCAACCGTGTGTATTAAAAACGTATTAAACAATTACTCCAAGTCCTGATTCATTTGTGAACCCTCTATGACTGGGTATATTATAAAGATACCAATACGGAATCAGCATTTAAACATTGGTGTAACAGTGGTTTAGACCCTAAAACACACCGGAGCCTGCGATAACCGCACCTAAATCTCCTGATGCTAAGGTACACAACGATGCCACTGTCCCCTACGCTAAAATCCCTTGCTTAACCCGACCCTACGCGTTTCTATACTTATCATCATCAGGGGTCTGTAGCTTGGTCACTCTGGCCAGGATGCCAGCGATATTTCTTCAGCAGCAGATATTCTACTGCACACCACGGAAGCATGCACGCATAGATGTCAGCGGCATGTTTCACTACGGGACTCTGAGTTACTATAACTAGATACTCCTCCCCCTGGCCTCGGCGGCATACTTCGAACCAGCCAATCACACCAGCCCACCACATTCGTGACGTCCGACCATGTGACTCCCGGCCGTCAGCTGACATACCCGGAAGCAACACTGTCAACGCCAAAGAACGGATGGAACTCTGGCAGTAGGCAGACAACAG
This sequence comes from Rhinoderma darwinii, assembly GCF_050947455.1. Lineage (NCBI taxonomy): Eukaryota > Metazoa > Chordata > Amphibia > Anura > Rhinodermatidae > Rhinoderma > Rhinoderma darwinii. The sequence continues at coordinate 433,044,300 of NC_134687.1, forward strand.
GTGCGGAGAAATACAGCGGGTGTAGTAGGCGACACAACACGACTCCAACTCAGTATAGCACAGGAACACGGTAGCACGGGAAACAGGATGCAGGTAGCAGGAACGGGAACACTGGAACTGGAAAACACTCAAGGAACCATTTGCAAAGACAGACAATAGTAGATAAAAACATGCTCAGGCAAGGAAGAAAGGGGCTGGGCCCTTCTTATAGTCCAGGGTGATCTGGGAGCAATCAGCTCAATCTCACACATGTGTGCGCTCTGGCTCCTTAAGGCTGGACTGAGCTCGTGAGTGCACCCTAGTGGTCACTGCGGAACAGAATGGCCGCATGTGCAGACATCTCTGGAGAGAAGGGTGTCAACAGGATGGGAGGAGTTCGTGGTCAGCGACCACAGACTTACAGTATTCCCCCTCTTATGCCCCCTCCTCCAGAACGAGAGATAAACTTCTTAATGAGTGTAGGAGCATTGAGATTCTCTTCTGGCTCCCAGGACCTCTCTTCCGGACCAAATCCCCACCAATGAACTAAATAAAAGTTTCTTCCTCTTACTTTTTTGGTGTCCAGGATCTCCTTAACCTCAAACATCTCGGCCGAACAGCTGGGGGCAACTGCAGAGCTAAGAGTCTTAGAGTAGCGGTTCAGGACCACAGGTTTCAGGAGAGAAACATGAAAGGAGTTGGGGATCCGGAGGGTAGCGGGCAGTCAAAACTTATAAGAGACCGGGTTGATCCGCTGCAGGACCTCAAAGGGTCCGAGAAACATGGGAGCGAATTTGCATGACGGCACCCTCAGTTGGATATTTTTTGAGGACAGCCAGACCTTGGTACCTGGAAGAAACAGAGGCGGCTCTCCAGCAAGGCAAATGTAATCTAATTTTAAATGACAGTTTACAGCGTAATCTCGCAAGATTACGTTTGCCTTGCTGGAAATCTCGCAGAAAAGATTCAGAAGTGTCAGGATTCTGAATAAACAGCACGTCCTGGTTGGAGGTAATGTATATTTATTGTCAGGACACTGCAGTAACGTTATAGTGTGTGTATGTGGCTGCACATAGCGATATAGCTATATCGCTATGTGCTGTATAAATGAATGGAGAGAAGTGTATGACGCTGATTGGTCAGCAACATACACTCCTCTGTACAACGCCCACTTGGTCTAAAGTAAAAACACGCCCACTTGGGCATTAAGAAACTAATTAGCATAAAGCTAGAAATCGATCATAAAGTGGTAAAAATAGATTGTTTTTCTAAATAAAAAGCACTGCTGTCACCTACATTATAGCACCGATCTCCTTATGTAGGAGATAGGGCACTTATAATGTGGTGACAGAGTCTCTTTAACCCCTTCCCTCTTTGGCCGCTTTTGACCTTCCTGACAGAGCCTCATTTTTCAAATCTGACATGTTTCACTTTATGTGGTAATAACTCCGGAATGCTTTTACCTATCCAAGCGATTCAGAGATTATGTTTTCTCGTAACACATTGGACTTTATGTTACTGGCAAAATTTGCCCGATACATTCAGTATTTAATTGTGAAAAACACCAAAATGTAGCGAAAAATTTCAAAAATTAGCATTTTTCTCAATTTAAATGTATCTGCTTGTAAGACAGGCAGTTATACCACACAAAAATGTTGCTAACTAACATCCCCCATATGTCTACTTTAGATTGGCATCGTTTTTTGATCATCATTTTATTTTTCTAGGACGTTACAAGGCTTAGAACTTTAGCAGCAATTTCTCAAATTTTCAAGAAAATGTCAAAATTCTATTTTTACAGGGGCCAGTTTAGTTGTGAAGTGGCTTTGAGGTCCTTAGATATTAGAAACCCCCAATAAGTCACCCCATTTTAAAAACTGCACCCCTCAAAGTATTCAAAACAGCATTTAGAAAGTTTCTTAACCCTTTAGACATTGCGCAGGAATTAAGGCAAAGTAGAGGTGAAATTTACAAAGTTCATTATTTTTTTCCAGAAATTCATTTTGAATCCATTTTTTTTTGTACCACAGAATGTTTTACCCAAGAAATGCAACTCAATATTGATTGCCCAGGTTCTGCAGTTTTAGGAAATATCCCACATATGGCCTTAGTGTGCTACTGGACTGAAGCACCGGCCTCAGAAGCAAAGGAGCACCTGGTGGATTTTGGGCCTCCTTTTTATTAGAATATATTTTAGGCACCATGTCAGCTTTGAACAGGTCTAGTGGAACTAAAACAGTGGAAACACCCAAAAAGTAAGCCCATTTGGGAAACTACACCCCTCGAGGAATTTATCTAGGGGTGTAGCAAGCATTTTGACCGGCCAGTTTTTTTGCAAACATTTTTGGAATTAGGCCATGAAAATGAAAATTTACATGTTTTCAAATAAAATGTAGGTTTAGCTAATTTTTTTTCATTTCCAAAAGAACTAAAGTAGAAAAAGCACCACAACATTTGTAGAGCAATTTCTCCCGAGTAAAACAATACCCCACATGTGTTCATAAACAGCTGTTTGGACACACGGCAGGGCTTAGAATGGAAAGTGCGCCATTTGGCTCTTGGAGCTCAAATTTAGCAGGAATGGTTTGCGGAGGCCATGTCGCATTTGCAAAGCCCCTGAGGTGACAAAACAGTGGAAACCCCCCAAAAGTGACCCCATTTTGGAAACTATACCCCTCGAGGAATTTATCTAGGGGTGTAGCAAGCATTTTTACCGGCCAGTTTTTTTGCAAAAATTTTTGGAACTAGGTCATGAAAATGAAAATCTACATTTTTTCAAGTAAAATGTAGGTTTAGCTAATTTTTTTTCATTTCCAAGAGAACTAAAGTAGAAAAAGCACCACAACATTTGTAGAGCAATTTCTCCCGAGTAAAACAATACCCCACATGTGGTAATAAACGGTTGTTTGGACACACGGCAGGGCTTAGAAGGGAAAGAGTGCCATTTGGCTCTTGGAGCTCAAATTTAGCAGGAATGGTTTGCGGAGGCCATGTCACATTTGCAAAGCCCCCGAGGGGACAAAACAGTGGAAACCCCCAACAAGTGACCCCGTTTTGGAAACTATACCCCTTGAGGAAATTATCTAGGGTTATAGTGAGCATTTTGACCCCACAGGTTTTTTGCAGAAATTTTTGCAAGTAGGCTGTGAAAATGAAAATCTACATTTTTTCAAATAAAATGTAGGTTTATCTAATTTTTTTTCATTTCCACAAGGACTAAAGGAGAAAAAGCACCATAAAATTTGTAAAGAAATTTCTCCCGAGTAAAACAATACCACACATGTGGTAATAAACGGCTGTTTGGACACACGGCGAGGCTGAGAAGGGAAAGAGCGCCATTAGGCTTTTGGAACTCAAATTTAGCAGGAATGGTTTGCGGAGGCCATGTCGCATTTGTAAAGCCCCTGAGGGGACAAAACAGTGGAAATCCCCCAACAAGTGACCCCATTTGGAAATTATCTAGGGGTACAGTGAGCAGTTTGACCCCACAGGTGTTTTACAGAACTTATTGTAAGTAGGCCGTAAAAATGAAAATCTACATTTTTTCAAAGAAAATGTAGGTTTAGGTATTTTTTTTTTCATTTCCACAAGGACTGAAGGAGAAAAAGCACCACAACATTTGTAAAGCAACTTTTCCCGAGTAAAACAATACCCCACATGTGGTCACAAACATCTGTTTGGACACACGGTAGGGCTCAGAATGGAAGGAGCACCATTTGGATTTTGGAATGGTTTCTGGGTGTCATGTCATATTTGCTGAGCCCCTGTAGTACTAGTACAGTGGAAACACCCCAAAAGTGACTCCATTTGGGAAACTGCACCCCCTGAGGAATCATCTAGGGGTATAGTGAAAATTTTGATCCCAAAGGTTTTTTGCTGAATTAATTAGAATTAAGCCATGAAAATGAAAAATAATTTTTTTTTCCAACAAGATGTAGTTTTAGATACACATTTTTTATTTTTACAAGCAATAGAGAAGAAAAAGCACCCCAACATTTGTAAAGTAATTTCTCCCGAGTACGGTAATACCCCATATGTGGTTATAATCAGCTGTTTACGTATATGGGAGCATTCAGAAGAAAAGGAGCGGTATTTATCTTTTGGAGCGTAGATTTTTCTGGAATGGTTTGCAGACAGCATGTTGCATTTGCAAAACCACTGATGTACCAAACAAAAGTGACCCCGTTTTAGAAACTACACCCCTAAAGGCATTTATCAAGGGATGTAGTGAGAATTTAGACTCCACAGGTGTTTTTCAGAAATGAATACGCAGTGGATTGTGCAAAGTGAAAATTGCAATTTCTCCACTGATCTGCCCATTCACCGCACAAGATGTTGTGCCCCTAGAGAATCTTACCCCATAAATTGTTAAGCGGGTTCTCCCGGGTATGGTAATGCCTTACTTGTGGCCATAAATTGCTGTTTCGGCACACTGTAGGGCTAAGAAGGGAAAGACCGCCATTTTGAGCATGGATTTTGCTTGGTAATAGTTCTGTTTGGGGTTTTGCTGGTATTTCCGTTTATAATGTGGTGGCATATGTAATCTGTGCGGAGTATATCAGGGGTATATGTAATCTGTGCGGAGTACATCAGGGTATATGTAAGCTGTGCGGAGAACATCAGGGTATATGTAATCTATGCGGAGTACATCAGGGCATAATAAGAGGGTATAATAATGGGGTAAATAATACAATTATCTATAGATGTGTGTTACGATGTGAAGCGATCCGTTATGCACAGGCCGGTGTCACACTGATAAACGGTTTTCTTTCTTATCCCCCTTTTGTAACGTTCTGCACCTTTTGGGGACTTTTTCTCCTTCGTAGTTTGGGAAATACTGCTGGGAAAGTTTTGCGCTGGTATAATACGGGCGCCCTCGCTTCCAGCGGATGTGCTATGTCCCTTCCCTTTCCTAGTTCCTAAATACTAGGGCCCTGAAACTGAAGGAATGTTCCCCTCCGGCCTGCGCATTGAGATGTTTTTCATCACCGCATTACTAGTGCCATAACTTTTTTGTTTTTCAGTTTGATTGAGCGGTGTGCGGGCTTGTTTTTTGCGAGACGGGCTGTAGATTTTATTGGTACCATTTTAGAACACATACGACTTTTTGATCACTTTTTATTTCATTTTTTGGTAAAGGAAATTACCAAAAACAAGCAATTCTGGAATAGTTTTTTATTGTTTTTTTTATCGGCACCCACAGTGCACCCTAAATTACATGTTAGCTTTATTCTGCGGGTCGATACGATTACGGCGATACCAAATTTATATAGTTTTTTTTATGTATTGCAGCTTTTGCACAATAAAATCACTTTTTTTATAAAATCATTTGTTTTCTGTGTCAACATTCTAAGACCCATAACTTTATTATTTTTGCGTGCACAAAGCGGTGTCAGGGATTATTTTTTGCGGCACGGATTGTCGTTTTTTATTAGTACTATTTTGGAGTAAATGTGACTTTTTGATCACTTTTTATAGCATTTTTTGGAAGGAGATGTGACCTAAAAACAAAGATTCTGGCGTTGTTTTTCATGGTTTTTTTTTTACGGCGTTCACCGTGCGGGATAAATTACATAATTGTTTTGTAGTTTGGGTCGTTACGTATGCGGCGATACCAATTATGTATAGTTTTTTTTACGTATTTCGGCTTTTGCACAATAAAATCACTTTTTTTATAAAATCATTTGTTTTCTGTGTCGCCATATTCTAAGACCCATAACTTTTTTATTTTTGCGTGCACGAAACGGTGTCAGGGATTATTTTTTGCGGGACGGATTGTCGTTTTTATTAGTACTATTTTGGAGTAAATGTGACTTTTTGATCACTTTTTATAGCATTTTTTGTAAGGAGATGTGACCTAAAAACAAAGATTCTGGCGCTGTTTTTCATGTTTTTTTTTACCGCAATCACCGTGCGGGATAAATTACAGAATAGTTTTGTAGTTTGGGTCGTTACGGACGCGGCGATACCAATTATGTATAGTTTTTTAGATTTTTACGGTTTTTCCCATAATAAAAGACTTACTATGGGAAAAAAGTCAGTTTAGCTTTATTTTTATTTGAAATGTGTGTGTTTTTATTGTTTTACCACATTTTTATTTCCTTTTTTTTACTTTTTTTACTTGTCCCACTAGGGGACATGAGGGCCTGATGCCCCGATCGCTACTCTAATACACTGCACTACATACGTAGTGCAGTGTATTAGCGCTGTCAGTTATTCACTGACAGCAAGCCTATGAGGACTCGCCGCAGGCGGGTCCTCATCGGCTCCCGTACAAGGCAGACTCGGACGCCATTTTCTGGCGTCCGATTGCCACAGCAACCCAGCGATTGCGTCACTGGGTTGCCGATCGGGTGAAAAGCAGCATCTGAGGGGTTAATCTGCCGGATCGGAGAATAGCTCCGGTCCTGGCAGTTACAGGAGGGTGCCAGCTGTATAATACAGCTGTCACCCCGCGGTGATGGTGCCGGCTCTGCTTCTGAGCCCGCACCATCACTGCGCCGTATATATACGGCGCTTTGCGGGAAGCATCTCCCGACAGCGCCGTATATATACGACGGATGTCGGGAAGGGGTTAAGGCTGGACTGAGCTCACGAGCGCACCTTAGTAGTCACTGCGGAACAGGACGGCCGCATGTGCAGACATCTCTGGAGAGAAGGGCGTCGACAGGATGGGACGAGTTCGTGGTCGGCGACCACGGACGTTACATCCTCATTTACTTACCACATGGTTCACCGTCTCTCTGCAGATGCTAGACCTTTTTTTAGGACTCCGTCTGGAGCACATCTACTAGGTAGGGTAAATTTATGCACAGCACCAAGCTATACCCACTGTCACGCCAGGGCTGTGGACCCACTGGGCCGTACCGCGTAGCGGGATAGCAGCTGGCCAAACAGGTATAATGCAATGTCTATAGTTTTTGAGGTACCTGAGGCAATTTAGACAGTAGCGGTGGATTCAGGCTAAGATGAGGCTCCGACAGTAGACAGACACCCGGCAGGGTGCGACACAATAGATGCAGCGGAAGGCACAACACAACTCCAACTCTTGAAGGCACAGAGGCTCGGTAGCACGGGATACAGGGTACAGGCAGCAGGAACGGGAAACACTGGGAACTTTGAAAACACTAGACAAGGACAAAGTTTGCAAGGACAAACTTAAGGTAACACAACAACGCTCAGGCAAAGATCGAGAGGGCAGAAACCCTTTTATAGTCCAGAAGCATTCTGGGCTAATTGCAGCTATTTTGCAAATGTGCGCATACTGGTCCTTTAAGGCCGTGCATGCACGGGTGCGCGCACCATGCTGGAGACAGTGTCCGGACCAGGAAGTGAGAGCCGACGTCTCCCAGGAGGTAGATGCTGCCAGGAACTCGCTTGTCCATGGCCGCGGCCGTCAGACAGTAAGTCAGGACGACGGTCCGCGGCCATAGACGTTACACCCATCCACTGCGTCTCCTGTGGTTACTTTGTACAGCTTCTACTTATCTAAAACCATGCATGCATCTACTGTCTACAGGCTCCCAGTTCTATCATGGCTGATGTTCTATGTGCCAATTTGTAATTGCTCATCCCTTTTTATATGGAACAAACAGCTCTTACCAGCTACCTCTTCCATGCCTTGTTAAAAAAACAGATGTTTGATACTCTTGTGACAAAAGGCATGGCTTAGCAGAAAGGGAGCATAGCTTAATATAGGCCAAAAATTTGTTGTAGAAAAGTGGTCTAAAGTAAGCCAACCAAGAGGTGGTATAAAGTTAGATAGAAGTGTCTAAAAATGCACAAAATGTACCATCCAGCATGAGCCACTGTGATAAATTTGGCACATTTAGTGTAATTCTAAGCTGTCTGAATTTAAGATACTAATAGTAAATCTACCTCTATGTGTTTGTGGCACATTTAGCATTCTAATTAATGCCTGGCACTTGTCATTAATGTTGCAATTAGATAAACCATTCCTAGTAGTCAGTGGAACAATCAGTCTCTGGTCCCGAAAAGTGATAGAAAAATTTAGGGGGAAATTTATTAACCCCTTCCCGTCGTAAACAATTTTCAGATTTTAATTTTAGTTTTTTCCTCCCCACTTTCTAAAATCCATAATATTAAAATTTTTACGTCAATATAGTCCTATGAGGGCTTGATTTTTGCGGGACGAGTTGTAGATTTTCGTAGCGCCATTTATTACATAAAAATATTTGTGGGGTAGAAAATTAAAAAAACAGCGATTCCTCCATTGTTGTTTGCGCTTCGTTTTTACAGAATTCACTGTGCAATTAAAAAAAACATTTTAACTTTATTCTGCGGGTCAATACGATTACGGCGATACCAAATACGTATAGTTTTTTGTATGTTTTGCTACTTTTATAGGGAAAATACTAAGTGTAAAAAATAAAATTAATTTAGTGTCGCCAAATTCTGAGAGCCATAACTATTTTATTTTTCTGTCGATTAAGTAGTATGAGGGCTTTTTTCCGAGGGATAAGCTGTAGTTTTTAATGCTACCATTTTGGAGTACATGCAAGGTGTTTATCACTTTTTATTCAATTTTTGGTGAGAGATGAGGTGACCAAAAAAATAGCGATTTTGGCGGTTAATTTTTTTTTAACGGCGTACACCGTGCGGATTAAATAATGATATATTGTAATAGTTCAGACTGTTACGGATGCGGCGATACCAATTATGTTTGTTTATTTATTTTTTTACAATGCTGTAGGAGGAAAATGGGAAATGTTTTTGTTTTTTAACTTAATATTTTTTTTTATTATTAGGCCCCCAGGCTACCATAGCAACCGTCGCGACCCTGCGATTGCATTGCGGGGGGTGCGATGAGCTACTAGAGGGGGTCTCCCCCTCTTTCTAGCGATTTAAATGCCACGGTCGCTATTGACCGATCTTGCTAGTTACTGTGAAGTATCTGCTGTAACATACAGCCGACACCAGCATCGTATGGAGCGGGTTCACTCCGTGAGCCCGTTCCATTCTTCCCCTACCCGGCTATGACGTAACCGTACGTCAAATGTCGGAAAGGGGTTAAGACTCGTGTTTCATATGTCAATCTTGGTGTTAAGAAAGTTAGAATAAGATGCAACACATTTATTAAGAGGCGGCTGCCTCTTAATAAATGTATCTTATCCATCAGCCAAACGTGCACCACTATACATTGTATGAGCCGCTGCATTCTGAGGGAGCCTGAAGGGACGAATATGAGCGGTGAGGTGAATATACTTTTTTTTATTATTTAATTATCTCATGAGGGGGTAGTCTGATGGGGGGGGGCTAGTTCAATCTGGGGGGCAAGATATAGGGCCTGACAGGGGCCTCTACCTTGCTACGCCCCACAGAGTGAATTCTACACCAGCTAGGAGCTAGCGTAGATTTCCACTATAATCTATGCAAATTTTCTGGTCTAAATTATATAAATAAGTTGGGACGCTGTGGGCCCCCTTTTCACAAAAGTGTCGAGTACGGTGTAAAAAATTGACACTTTTGGGCCCTTTTACAACTTTTCTAAGCCAGAAAACGGGCGTAGAAAGGTCGATAAAAATTTCCCCCTCTATGTTTAGATACTGGTTGACATTGGTACATGGTGGTGAGTTGAACATTTGATGTCAGTGGAACATTAACTGGATTGGTGGAACAACTTTACTAACAACCTCCAAAGGTCACAATTATTTTGTTCAAACATGTTAACAAACATGAAACTCTTTTGTGCAGTAATGTGTGAAATGGGCAATTACATATGTTATAGACTACTGCTTATTATTTTATTTTTTGTTGCAGGGCCCAAAATGAGCGGAGTGGAATGTGTTGCAGGAATGGCCGCAGGGCTCTATGAAGAACTTTTCGCAGCTATTGTCTCCCTCATTAACAGGTACATGGAGTGTTCATTTAATGAAAATCTTGTAAGACACGAAAAAATTGTAGTGTATTGTCACAACATACACGTGACACTCCAAAGTCACTATCTCTATAAGCTTCATATGCCATGCAGTCTAATGTGTTCCAGTGACTTTGTCTTTATAGTCCTATTGACTGTCATCTGTGTCCTCCCTGCGTTTAGGTGTTGTACAAGATTTTTTTTAAAAAAAAGGGTGATTTTTTTTTTTTTCCCATGTGTCTAGAATTACAGCTAAGGCTCACTCACTAGAACAAACCTTTTTCTTCCAATCGAATACATCCCTTTTAAGTTTTATCCTAAGAAAAAAAGAGTTACGTTTCTCGGCCATCATTGACATTTCATTTAGAATAAGATTTTATTTTATTTAACTACTCGAACACAGATTCTCATATTACAAAGTGAATGATGATCAGTTTATGAGAACATCTTAGATGTTGATTAAACAAAAATAACGGTGGCTATGTGAATGTGCCTAATTCCCAGTTATTAAAATCCATTGGGGCAGAATTACTAAGACTGGCATTTCATACACTTTCTGCTCCACTGCATTAGGGTGCGACAGAAATCTGATGCATCTTTCCGCTGCACGTGCGCCACAGTTGTGGAGTAAAAATTGTGGTCGCACGACTAGGCCCCATCCTTCTCGCCCCCTGATTGGATATAAAACCCACATTAGGCCACGGTGCATACAAGGTCCTGACACCAAGCAATGTTAGGACGTGATATATGACGCAGGCATGCAGCACATAATGTCCAGCGTCAGGATGTTGTGTGCTGCATCACGCTTGTATTTGCTGCGGCTTCATATGGGAGCCTGAGAAGATTCATGGGGAAGAAGTGGAGTGAATACATTTGCTGTTCAGTTATTTTTCTTTATTTTATTTTAATATGCAATCATTTTTTTTTGGGGGGGGGGGGGGCAGTATGGTGCCTGCCTGTGCTTTGTTACGCCCCTGGCCACATAATAAAATCTATGCCAGTTAGGAGCTGCCATACATTTCCACAATCATTTTCTCTAGTTACTGGCTTAAACTATAATAAATGTGTTGGCCCATAGTGGCCCCGCCACTTTTATTTATCTCCGCTCACTTTTTAGAATAGTGCAAGAGCAGCGTGAAAGTCATAATTTTTAAGACAAATTGCGATTTTGAGTTGTTTGTGACTCCACTAAGCATCAGAAAACTGGCATACAAAAGCTGATACATTCCTCCCATTGTCCAGCTGTTTATCTATCATTGCATTTTCTGCATGCACTGTCTGATACTGTGTTACATTCACAATACAGTTTGGATTTTAACTGATGTATAGTGATCATAACCAATTATTTACATTTTTAATGGGTGATAAGATAGTCTATAATTCCTTTGAACCATTTGCATCTTAAGTTATGGAAAGATGCAAAAATAATGCCTTGATCAAATTTAGACTGCTCCTTCTGATATATTCCTAGGCTACTTAAACTTAATCCAGATTTTTTTGTAAGGTCTTTGTCCTCCAGTCTGTTGACACTGGCTTCCATCATGGTGGTTGATATTCCTGGATTTCACAACCCACGTCATCAGAAGAAAGAGAGGGCTGGAACATTTGAGGAGATGTGCAATAATTATATACAAGAACGCTTGCAATGCTTGTCTTACAAAAGAACCTTTAGCACTCCCCTGGAGAGATTTAACGCGGTAAGACTGACTATTCTTAATCATACACTGTGTTTGGATATATGTGTGTGTGTGTATATATATATATATATATATATATATATATATATATATATATATAATTCTGACAGGCCAGCACTTGTTTCTAGCACATAATGGCAGAAGACTCAGCAGAAATAATGAATTATAGACTCCTCTGGAATATGCCAATATCTCTTGATTGGTGGAGACTTGACTGAAGGAAAAAGCGCAGTCGACTGCGCCATTGATTGCGTCAAAACAACGGAACCCTGTCACAACGGGGACAAATGGAAACCATTAGGGAAGTTTCCGTCACCATTGAGATCAATGGTGATGCAAATAGAAGCTAAGGTTTCCGTTTGCCTTTCCGTTGAGGGGTTAACCCGACAGAAATCTCAGTCGGAACCCCTCAATGGAAAGACAACGCTGATGTGAACACAGCCTAAGTGAAAAGTGAAAAATACATGGCAGAAAAAGAGAAACTTGATCCAGCGCTGGGTTCAAAAGGAAGTAATATTTCAACTTTCTTCCAAATATATTAAAAAGTCCATATACATAGGGGTGGATGCATCAGATAGAAGGCCTACGCATTTCAGACAAAGCGCTTGAATATATTTGGAATAAAGTTGGAATATTACTTCCTTTTAAACCCAGCGCTGGATAAAGTTTCTCTTTTTCTGCTTTGATCTTCATCGTGTGCCACCATGAGGATCCGTGCGCTGTCCGGGATCGGACATAGGATCGGTGAGCTGGAGGATTCCTCCCCCATTTACTTCTGGAAAAATACATAAATTGATTCCCTTATTGAAATTGAAATGGACAGCTGAATCTCACATCTGTGTTAGTACTATTATATTTTATTTCACTATTTTACTGACCGAGACCTGTTATTGCTAAAAAAAAAAAAGGAATTGTCATTTATGTTTACACAATATGCAAACACCAAATAAGGCTAAGTTCACATGTCGTTTTGTTTACACGTTTGTGGTATAAGATGACATATACGTTTTTAAAGTTACAAAAACGTATGCATTTGTAACATACGCTTACATTTTTTTGTAGTATACATTTTTATATGTTTGTGTCCGTTCTTACTTCTAAAAAGATATACTTTTTTTGTTCTTGAGCTAAATCAAACTTTGTAAAGTCAAAATTTCCCATATATGGTGACAATAATGTATACATTTTACATATGCAAACGTAGGTTTAAGATTGCATACGTCGTCCATTCGTCGCCATTGACTTCAATACAAATAAAAACGGATACGTATGGTATACATTTTGGAGAAGTACTGAAAGCGTAGTAGACTATGCTTTTCAGGACAGGGATAGAACGTAAGAACACAAAACGTATGCACAAACTACACCATTAGGGCATCTGTCCTGACCATAGAAATCAATATACAAGCTGTGGTACACGTTTCAACACTGTTTTTTTTCATGTCAAAACGTGCACGTCCGACGTACAGTAAAAACAAGATGTGAACTTAACCGAATGTAATTTAACTTGCATTAAATCAGTGGTCCAGGTTTCTCTATACAAAGCATGATAATGTTTGATAGTAATGTTACAGATGTGTTTAGCCTTCACTTTTCTTGAATTGTGTTAAGTTATACAATTTGTCATTATACAAATTTAATATCTTGTTCCATCCAATATAAAAATGTATACTTTGTTTAACATGGGAATCTATAGGCGACGGATGGCCTCCATTATAGGCCACTGTCAAAGCCCCAAAAATGTATATATTAAATGTATACTTTTTGTACCTTTGGAGTTTATGTGCGATGGATAGCTTACTGATGGCATCCATCGGACGTATCTGTCGTTTGTTAAATATTTCACGCCATAGATCCATGCGCCAAGTTTGGCTTAGGCGTTGTTCACATTATGTCTTTATGCTCCCATTTGACGTATATGATGGAAAAACTCCCGACATATCCATTAATCGTAGGCTGGGACGGATGCCTAACAGTGGCATCTGCCACCCACAGGTTACAATGGTTTCCTGTCAATGGATTTGCCAGAAAAATGTGGGTATGATGGCATTATTTGAACAGATAAGTCATGAATTCTCATAACGCCTTTCATAGGTCATGAAAAGCTATTGAAAGCTCATGACATATACTTTTAATGTATGCCTGTGACGGATGGCATACAGTAGCATCTGTCACCCATAGGCTGCCATGTAAGTATTAAAGGAGGTTTTTGGACTTTCTAGCTATATTGAGTTTTTATAATTCCGTTAATGCTACTAGCAAGATTATAATACCTCCTTATGAATAAACAACTCATGTTGAGTTTAGAACGATCAGACTTTAAGCTATGTATAGAAATGCAGAGGTGACTTTATACTAAATTCACAACACAAACAACACAGCCGAGATAATTGTACTTTGGATGAGTTATCTTTTAAGTATGTAATGAATCATTTATTGTATTGACATTTCTTCACAGGAAAACATTGAAGTTTCTTTTGAAATGCCTGTGGATTCCCCATTCAACACTGTATCTGTCATAGACCAGACATCTTCTCAGGCAAGAAGCACTATAAAAACTTTTTTTGTGTTATTTAGAAAATTTGTTTCATAAATTTGATGCGGGATACAAAATAGTCTTGTTCAGGAAAATTGTTCCAATCACAATGAGACACCGAGGAAGATGAGTTTATAAACTATATACTTCATGTTTTCTTCTCTGTCAGCTTGTATTGTAAATTATGATGTATAATGTATCTTCTTTACATCACAAGATAAGAAGGCTTATTGTTCCCTGCTTACTAAAGTTCTTTTACTTTTATAGACTTTATTTGTTCTTATTACTTCATCTAGTTATTAGGCCATAAACATTAGATTCTTATTAACAATTGTCAACCTGATTGTCCCTTGATGTCTCCTGTTGGGGGAAACCGTTTGTATTTCAACTTGACCCATCCAATTGTTTTTCTTGAAATTAGCATTGCTAGAGGTGTCAGATAGCTTCGACCTTCCTCCATAGAAAAAAAGATGCTGAGCTAAGTGGGCATGTTAGTGGAGTATAGGGGAAAGCTCTCACCCAAATGAGCGTTCACTTTATGAGCATCATTTATCTTTGATCAGCTTTATGTATTATATCCTGTTATCAAATAGAATATATTCCATGCATCATTCCCTGTCACAGATAGGGTCCCCATCTTAGAATCAAATACACTTATGATTGGGCCAAATGCGAAGAAGTTAGTAAGTGCATAGAAGTTGTGTAGTTATCCTATCAGTATGTTTTTTGAGTATGGAGGGATACCATTCTTTGTATTATGCAGGTTTTGCCTGTAGGCATCAAATTACTCTATATTACTTTTTTTTCAGCAAACTCCCTATTAATCCTTATGCTACCACAGTACTATATTGTATTGTGTTTATGTACGGTAACATTTTAGATCTTTGTCGAACATACTGTAGCTACATTATATGGTGTTAAAACATAGAAATTATCATGGCTGGGGGGTATGTGGACCTACTAGGCCGCTCTGCCGTATCGGAGTAACAGCTGGCCAAACAAAAGTTAATAACAGTCTTTAGAACTGGAGTACCTGTATGGAAGTTCTTACAGACACATGGCATAACAGACACTATGGTGTAGCAGACTCCTCGGCACAGATGACACTTAGCATGGCAGAAGACACTAGGTGTGACAGAAGGCACTTGATGTGGCAGATGCCGCTTGGAGTAGCAGATGACGCTCGGCGTGGCAGATGACACAGAGTAGACTCTAACACTAGACTTCGCTCAGGAACAATCACAATGACTGGATACGGGATATGGGAAACAGGATACAGGACCACAGGATACAACTAAGAGACCATTTGCTAACAAACATGGGTAGACACAACAACGCTCCGGCAAGGAGAAAAACGGCAGGGTTCTTTTTATACAGGGGGGTGAGTTGGTATTGTATAGGGAGCTTAATACTGGTGTGTGTGCGCTGGCCCTTTAAGGCCAGGAGTGAACGCACGTGCGCACCCTATGCACAGCAGACGAGGACAGTCTCGTGTGTCGACGTCTCAGAGTAGAGAGATGTCGGCAAGAGCTCAGAGGCCTGCAGTTACGGACGTTTTTTACTATTTAGAGCAATAAATATTTAGCAAAGCTCAATTATATCAGTGGATAAAATGTGCGGTACAAAGAAACATTTTTTGCACACATTAGAAATTAGTTCACTTGCTGTCTATTTATATATATATATATATATATATATATATATATATATATATATATATATATATTATTTTTTTTTATTTTTTTTATTTTTTTTATTTTTTTTCATATTCAAAATTTTTATTGGTTTTAAAGTAAACAAGTATAAAACACAGTTGGAGGGAATACCTCCACATGAAAGAAAGAAAATAACAAATAAGGGCAAAGCCCCAACAAGAAGGTGGCTATTTATATTTTTTATAACCTTCAATGCTGTTAGAACGTTCACCTTTGTAGACAAAAATTAAATGGGTTTTCCTTTCAACCGAAATTATGATTTAAATGGACCCTGGTAAAGGTTACACTGGACAGCACTCACTAGGTAACTTCTAAGGGTGTAATAGGCCTAAGAATTTGGCTTAGCTATTATAAATAAAATGTGAGCGTACTAAATATTTAAAATTCTTAAATTAGCATGTAATTAATTATGTTTACAATTATAATGTAACTACTAGAGTCAGGGCCGGCCTTAGGTTGGATGGCGCCCTGTGTGGGACTCTCTATTGTCCCCCCTACACAAACCAAAAATTAACCACATATATAGACACGCACATACTGGAACATATATACTGTACATACATAAAGACAGATATTTAGACATACAGGCAAATATACACACACACACATTCTGGAATGTATACATACAGGTAAATATATAGACGTACAGACACATATACACACACACACACACACACACACACACACACACACACACACACACACACACCGGCAGATAAATACACAAACAGGAACTTATACAAATACATAAAAGGCACATATATACAAGCACAGACACATTCACAAACAGACCCATATATACCCAGTACAGATAATATAGTAGATGTTAGCTGAAGTCCTATGTAACACCACAGATAACACACAGTAATAACGGAGTACGGATAATGTAGTAGATGTTACCTGCAGTCCTATGTAACACCACAGATAACACAGTGATAACTCTCTGAGTACAGATAATGTAGTAAACATTACCTGTAGTCCTATGTAACACCACAGATAACATAGTGATAACTCTCTGAGTACAGATAATGTAGTAGATGTTACCTGCAGTCCTATGTAACACCACAGATGACATAGTGATAACTCTCTGAGAACAGATAATGTAGTAGATGTTACCTGGAGTCCTATGTAATACAACAGATAACACAGTGATAACTCTCTGAGTACAGCAGGTTATATAAGGGGTAGCATGATATATAGAGGCAGCAGGGTATATTGGGTTCAGCAGAGTATATAGGGGCAGCAGGGTATATAGGAGGCAGCACAGATATCTTTATTTTATCTGTTCTACTTTAATATTGAACACACACTTTTACAAAGTGACAAACACATGCAGAGACACACACACATTGTAACATATAGACATACAAACACAGACACACATACTGTATACACACACACATACTGTATACACACAGAAACACGCAGACACACATATACACTCACCATCTCTCCTTGCTGGCAGGATCACAGGCTTCTTGCAGGACGGGCTGTGGGCGGAGCTTCCTCCTTTTCTCTTGCTCCTCGGCTCATATTTACTCCGGGTGTGTAACTAAGAACAGAGCACAGAGTAGAGGCAGAGCCCAGTGGCGCCCCCTACATGCTGGCAGGGTGCAACCCCCTGTGCACTCGCACAGCTCGCACACCCCTAAGGTAGGCCCTGGCTACAGTTTTCCATATAAATATAAGCTTAAAGGGGTTGAATTAATGGTATATTACTAGGATTTGCCATCAATTCCTCATTAGTGGGGGTCCGACAGTCAGGACCCCCACTAATCCTAAGATTTCAGGGGCTGCAGTACTAGTTAAGCACTGCAACTCCTTAGCAGATTTTTCCTGCATGTGTTGCTGAAGTCTGTTCTTGCTATGCTGTGCTGCTCTGCATTATCGCCCCTGAAACGTCACCCAAGTTCCGACTATGCAAGCTTGGGACTGGCATCCCGGTATGCATGTGGGCTCATAGTTTAATACACTGCATTACACCTGTAACGGCTGCCGCTCCCCGCCACCATGCTTTGATTACCTGCTTCCGGCGTCTTTCTTCTCCTGACTGGCACCGCTCCTCCCCTCCAAGCTTCGTGTCTGGCGACCTCCCACGCTGCCAACATTCTTCCCAGGGTTCTGTAAGTTATTTCACCCAGCTTGCTTTATTTCCCTGACCTCTTGCTTGTGACCCATGCTGCCTGCCATGATCTATTGCTATACCTGACCCGCTTACTTGCACCTCACCTGTTACATTGTCCATCTTCAAGAAAGACTACTCTGGGGTAGTGACATGGGGATTCTTCTGCAGCAAAATCCAAGTTACTGTATAGGGTCATAGGGTGAATACCAGGGGTTTCCTTAGACTCGACTCCCCAATTCAGTCCTACGCCAAATCCCTTGGTGACAAAGTGGGTTGACATATTATCCCACGGGCCCCATGCCAACACCAATATAATGAAAAGAGAGAAGATATTCTGTATGTTTCCTAACCAAACCCAGTGTAGTTGTAATCTGCCCTTCCACTTTGCCCTCAATTATTACCACATTTGTACAGTATATTGATTATCAATCCACTTTGACTATTAATTAACCTAGCTGCCTGTTTGAGCTGCATGATATAATGTGAAAATAAAATCAATAGGATTCAGCGGCTTATTACAGAGTGATGTGTATAATGTCAGAGAAGCTCAATCTTTAGAGTGATGACCTGTTTACATTATGTATGTGATTACTTAGAAAAGGAAATATCCATGTTCTGTAAAATACTAGTAAATATTATAAAGCAGATCATTATTAGTAAACCATCATTACCACTAATTCAGATGTTATAATCAAAGAACTGTACCTTGACATTGAATACAGTCTTACTGTGGAATAGTCAATAATGCATATATATTATAATATATCTTCATTGCCGCTTTTTTATGTCTTGCCTATGATTCTATATATTTCCTAATAGACTACTCCCAACAACTTAACTGGATAAGGACTTTATATTATTCCTTGCAAATTGTATTAATGAGATTGGAAAGTAAAATCCATTCTGTACAGAACATGACTTGTGTTTTGTGTTCGATAATGGTATTAAAGGATAGATAATGACCCATTGTTGAAATTACATTTTTATGTTAAACATTTTTTTTTCTTTCATTTGGGTGTTTTGTTTTTTTAATTTTCCATGTCACTATCTTTATTTACAAATAATCCTAAAAGCTTGACGTTTTTACTCTGACCACGGAGCGTCATACTAGACTGATACTTCCTGTTCTGTAGAGATCAATTCTTAGCGGTCATCTCATTATCATCACATTACAATGAAAGGTAACACCCCTATTATAAAGCTGGAGGCAGATAACACAGGATCCACTATTAACAATAGGAGTGACCTCTGCATAGGTAACAGAGCATGCCCACAATACTCTCCCATAGAAGTCAACGTGTGATCTACAGACTATTATTAACTATGCTCCATGTGACTGCTGTAAAGCAGATCCCTGAGCGTTTATTCGCAGAGCATCTCAGGCAAGATAGCTGCCCCCATAATCATGTACAGAAAAAAGAATAAAAATATTACAATCAGGTTAAAAAAAGTAAAGACTATGGTGGATTTTTTTTTACATGATTTCCAACCGCTTTTAGGCTTTAAAAAGTTGCACATTTTGGTGCGCTAAAATTTGTGACTTTTCACTCCGCTCACCCTTTCAGAAAAATGTTGAGAATAGTGGATGGGCTTAGGCGTGAGGTGGTGCCCCACCATAGGTACAATAGATTTACTATTTCCGTCTTTAGGACAGCCATAGAGATGTTTACTTCTTATCAAACACCAGTCTTAATAAATCTCCCCCTTTATTTCAGTATCTGGTTGGGAATAAGAAAACATATAGCCAACAGATTCCTTTTAAGGCTTCATGCACACGACTGTGCAGTATTTACGGTCAGTAAATACTGCACGGACGGGCTGCGGACTGTCACCCGCATTTGCGGACTATGCTCACAGTAAAAAGTATAGAAGCACAGTGTGAAAAATGTGTCCTATTTTTTGTGTTTCTTTTCTATGGCCCAGAAACACACCCGTAATTATATGGGAAGATGTCCGTGGCCGATATAAACTGAATGTGTCAGTATTCTATCCGCAATTACGGATCCGTAATTGCGTATAAAAACTACGGTCGTGTGCATTGGGACTAAAGTTTTAATTGAGATGCAAAGTACATACATGTATTATTGCATAAAGATATACAAATACAGATGGCAGTTTAGAAAAGTAAAATGTACATTATACACAAATCTACATATGATACAATGCAGCGCTTTAGCTATAGGGTCCTATAGCTGCAAAGTTGCTAATTGAATTGTTTGTGACTCCTAGCCATAACTTTACTGTGCCAACAAATGTCGAAAACTTGAGAGGCTATAAGAATATGGTCAATAACATTTTACCTTTTCATATTATATAATGAAGATTCAGTTCCTCCCAGTTTTGTTGGGTGTTATCATTCCCCTTGCCAATAGGGTGTGTCCATACTCAGTTCGACACTAAAATCCACTTAACATATTGGGGCAGATTTACTAATACGGCTAATATTTAGACAGTGTAACCTTTAGACAAAGCATTTAGAAAATGTGCCAAATTTATCAAAGTGGTGCACGCTGTATGATAAATTTGGTGAATTTTGCTAGACATACTAGAGACTTTTCTCTTCCTTATACCACCTATTAGTTGGCACATTTTTGGCACACAGAGTTACATTTTAAGCCACATTCCCGTTCTCCTAGAATATGCACCTCTTCAGCTAAGCCACCCCCCATCGAGTGAGGCGCAAAAGGTGTCTGAAACAGTTAATAAATGTGGCACAGCATGTGCGCCAGAATTCTTGCACATTTTGAACATAAAATCGGCCCCATTATATTTTAACTGTTTGCAAGAACAAAATCCTTCTAACAGTTCTGTGGAGTGCTGGAGAGGCCAACAGCAGAATAGAAGGAGACCTTTGCACTTTCTTTATTTTTCTACCTGTTCGACGTCAAACCCACCTACACCTATAGGGAAGGCTATGATTAGAGATGAGCAAAGTGAGTCTAAATAAATCAAATTCAGTCTGAATTTTCAAAAAACTTCTGAAAAATTCGGAAACTTTTGGGGTTCATGGCACACGAATCGCAGTAATATGGCGACCATCTGCAAACGCCGGCCACCATTTTACAGATTAGAAAAAAATGTCACATGACCAGAGGAGGGCTTTTTTTTTATAATGCCCTGCAGTAAGCCTTCACAAAATGCACTGCGGTTATGCCTTTCTCTACTCATATATGTTGCTATCACTTTGACATTATATTCTGGCTTGGCATTGAATAGCATTAAAGGGGTTGGATTTAACTTGGATACAGTCCTAGAAGACATCAGAGAGTCAGACACAAGATTTTAGGTCTATTCGGGCTCTTTCGATTAGCGACTAATTTATTCAGACAGAATTTAATCAGACGGCTGATTTGACCAAATCGGACCCTAAACTATATTTTGGGAAATTCACTCATCTCTAGCTATGATCCCTTTCTAGTGGGGTTTCACTTCGCCACTTTTATTGCTCATTGGTTACAGAAATCTAACAAGTTCATAGGCTAGGGGAAAGGTCTTATTTATACTATACTTTCATGGACCTGTTTCGAACAGTGTACGATTGGTAAAGTTTCATAATTCTTATGTCCTTTGTAAAGTGTATCCTAATCTCAATGTTACCACGCTCAAGACATGAAGAGATTCTTAGCTTCCCCTCTGCCTCCCCTAGTCCCGTAGATGTGGTAACAATTATTAGAGATAGTCCTATGTAAATGTGCATCCTAACCATATTATGTATGCATCCTCAATCTTACCACCTCCAAGACCTTCAGAATTGACATTTCTTAATTGAGTTTTAAACAAATAAAATAAATGTAATAAACAATGATGTGGCTGGAGAAATTCTTAACTCCTTCTGTGCCTTGCCCAGTTCCCTGCTCTTCTGCAGCTACTAGATGTGGCAACATTTTAACATCTGTTGGTCATTTATGTGATTTCATGAAGACAACTCCTTTCCATGGGCCCAATTAGGGTATATGGACATCATAGATGGGGTCCCCCACTCAGGCCAAAGTGGAGAGCTGCTCATAAAGAGAGGTACTCACTGGCTAACATGTAATGCTACATTTGAATGTTTGGCTAGTCGCAGATTTCACGTTGGTGACTTCTGAAGCCAGACCTACAAAGATCAGCTGATTGCTGTTACAAAATGCGTTCTTGCTCACCTCTTTCCTGCTGGCAAAGTCGTTTTTGATCCTGGTGGGCTTGAGTGGTCACTTCAAAGTCAGCTCTGCTACATTACCTGTTTTGTCTCAGCTATACTCAGGTGTCTTACACAATAACACCCTGCAGCAGCTCAACAGCCATTGACCCCTCCTGTGCTGGACTCTTGTGCTTTGCAACTTCTTGCTGTTCCATTGGATGCTGCTGGTGAACTCTGCTATTTAAACCCTGTCTATCCCACCACCCTTTGCTTGAGGATCGTATATTGTTCCTGAATGTGGCCTGTCCAGAGTGGTGTATTCTGCCTCTTGTTCCTGATCCTGTTTCTGGTACCTGGGCTCCTGGTATTGATCCCTGGTTCTGTGTTTGATCTCCTGCTATGATTGGACCAGTCCTTCTTCATGTTACCTGTACCTGCCTGTGGTAAGACCTCTATCCTCTGATGTGATACCACCTGCTCCTGGATGCTGCTCCTAATATCTCCTGGTTTCCGACTGTTCCTGGACTCTGTTCTTGGCATCTCCTGGTTCCAAGTGTAGTGTCTATGCCTGGTCGCTTCTCTGGGTGTCTTCTGGTTCCATCCAATGTCTGATCCTGGTTCCGTCTGCAGTCAGCTTCATCTCTGCCTCTCCGGTGTTTGCCACGTCTGAGCATGTTGGCCCTTCTGTCCATTTATGGACAATCTGGTAACCCCACTACCTATTTCTGCATCCCTGTCCTTATGTTGTCATTGCTGCTTCTGGTTGCAGTCCAAGGATCTACTACCCAAGTTAATAAATTACGCTGCTTTATCCTGAAATCTGCTTATCTGTTCCTGTATCCGGTCTGTCAATAAAGCATCATTACAATTGCTGGACTGGCTTCATTTGCAAAAGGGGTTCTTCGAGAGCATCCCTAAAAGGGGTTTTCTATAAATCCGCTCTAAATTGTTTAATAAAGCTCTTACCACTATATACTTTTTTATTAAATATTCTCCTGTTTCCCACTGGATGAACCGTGATACTGCAGCAATGATGTATGGTTCATGTGGTCACGTGACATTATCAAGTATCAGCCATATCCTTGTGATGTACTGTATGTGGATCTCACACCTTTGAATGGGGGCATTTTTGTTAAACTGGACATTACCTACATGCAGAGCTGTAGCTAGGCTTTACTTCACCTGGGCTGAAGGTTCAGTGTACTGCCCAAGCCCTTTATCTAAATATCCTGGTCAAGGCAAAGTGGCTTGTTGGCACCCAGCAACCGGGGTAACATGTCGCGGTAGTCACCCCCAACTATGCGCCTCCTACAAGACATTGTTTCAATGTGAATTAACATGTCATTTTTTTTATAAAAAGGGGTCTGAAAGAAATAAAGTATAAAGGATAAATAAGTATTTAATAGCTGCCACCCAACTTTTGAACAAACTTCTCACATACAGTTTATATATTAATGTTGCGTGCCATGCAGCAAGCACTTAGTTCTGTTATGGTCACCACTATTTCACGCACATTTATAATTTGGCCAATGTTTTTAAGAGAATATGCTTTTTAAAGACCAATATACAGGATTATAATTAATTAAAAATAGCCATGAATGATGTATCTGATATTCACACACAAGTGGACAGTTACTTGTACATAACATTCATTATTTACAACATGACAAAAACAAAATTGAAGCTCCATAAAGTTTATGAATAGCTGTTTTATCTGAGTGATGAATCTCATGAGACAGAGACATTATGCAGAATAACATTAAGCAAATGTGTCTAGAGCCATAAAGACCGCACTATGTCTTCCAAACTATATAAAAGGCAACTTGGAAAAAAAATAGATTTAAGTGGTGCCAGGCAGCAGAGACTGAAGTCATTATGGAGCCTTCCGTTATTTATGACTCTTCTTGACAGATCAGTAAGGACACATAAATATGCAAAATGCTTGAAAGTCTAAGGTGACTAACATATTCCAGGGTGAATGTTGATAGATCAGTTATTAGGTTAGCAAATAAAAATAAAAAAAATAAAAAAAACTTTGCATGTCTGTCTAGCAAGATTATGTGACTTTAATGACAAAGTATACCAAACAAGGTTGTACAAGGTACAGGAATTCAACTGCGTTACGAAATATACCTGTATTGTGACCTATAGCAGGCAGGAAACAAAAGTACAGTCAGTTTTAATATATATATATATATATTTTATATCTTGTTTCCATCCTTTCTTGCATTTTTTTTTTTTTTTTACCTACTGTTCAAATGTTGTATTTCATAATTGTATATTTCGCTCTTAATAGAGTTTAAAATACAGTTTTATTTTATAGGACCTATGGTTAATTATTGTAAACTGAAAAATGAAGCATATTGTCAATGCAGGTATCTGAGTTCAGCACTGTGCTCTTGTACTAGGAATCATAGCAGAGAAACAAAGAGACGTCTTATCAATTGGCTCTAGCATTGAGTTCCACACTCATTTTATTGGGCCATTTATCTAGCAAACGAGAGTTTACAGAATGCACGTTCCCGATCATTGCCCTGTGTGATCAGGGCAATGATCAGCCGATAAAGGAGCAAACTCTAGTTCATTGGCTGATTGTATAGTTTATGCTGCAATAAATATTATAGTTGTCGGCAGCACATCTCCCTGTGTAAACGTGGAGATGTGCTGCCGACATGATAGTAATGTATGGGGACGAGCGCTCGTCCCCATATTAGGTCCTTGTGAAAGGATCAAACGAGCGCTGATCAACGAGCCGTCTTGTTGATCGGCGCTCGTTTACAAGGCCCATATCAGGCCATGTAAGAGGACCCAACTGTGTGCAGTTTTTCCCATTCCTAAACTCCTTTTTACCCTTATGCAAGAAGAAACTACTTCCTGTCAACCATGCTAGCTGCCATGAAGGTAATATCTCTGTCAGCAGGTCAAACACGAAGCCTGTATGTAGCCACTACTGGTTTGTCGTCCTCCCTCTGTTCACAACTCATCACTGAGTGATAACCCTACCATGCCTCACATCATGCAGAGACATGCCTTACTGAATCTTTTACAGTAGCTACTTAGTCAAGAGTTAATATCTAGCACATTTATTCCTTTCGCCCAAGTCTGTGGCAATGCTAGATACCGTTAACAATTCATTTAAAAATACACTGAATAATATATTGAGAAGTAATACATAGAGTACTACTTAGAACCCGGCAGGTAGGCGAGCTGGGCAATGTAGTTCAATCGTAAGTAGAAAGTCACTGCATGTAGAGGATTTAGATTTATACTTTCACAAATTTTGTGCTGTATTTTTCTCAATAGATTTCAATGAAGCTTTGAAAAATAAGACTAATTGGTTTGGTGTTGGTAATATAACATTGTCATCTAAATATATCAGGATAAATAATATTATATATTACTATTACACTCAACATTATTATGTACTTTCCACCTGATAAATAAATTACTTAGCACACATGATAATTCTCTGTCCAAGTCACACCATCTACAGCTAATATAGTCAGTGATATATAAATATCCTACTGTGGCCACCAGACCCAGGCTGGGACATAAAATCAGCCCTGGCAGTTGGAAGCACACAGACCCAACTCCATACAATATGATTGCGCAGTTGCGGGCCCACCCCCCCACCCCAGTTATACGAAAACATTGTACTTTGTTTCTGATGCTTTCTAAAATGTTGTCTTCCTATTGTGCTACTGAGAAATGTGTTATAACTAAGTAAATCCCACCAAACTTTTAAATGTAAATAACATGTAATGAACTGAATGTATACACAAGTCACACGTGAAGAATGTCTGATTATACATTATAAGATACTTGAGCAGTACAGAAGGAAGGCAGCAAGAATAAGGGCCTGATGACGATGGTTCAATTTTGTCACATTTTGAATAATAAACTATTGCAGAAATAGTAAAAATATATGTGTAGAATATATCTAATATGTCATACACCACCGGGATATTGTAATGTCGGGGTAGGGAGACAGACAGGTGAGCCCTAATCTACACACCACTCAGTCCCTGCCTACTTGCACGGCCCATCCTAGGCGACGGCGTACAACTGGGCGACGGTCCCTACGCTCAATATGTGTACGACAGACAAACAGACAAGGGTACACAGAAGCTAAGGGAAATGGGGCAGTTGCCCACGGCAACACCATGAGCAACAAGAGTAGTGAACGAGCCGAGTCAAACCAAGAGTGTACGAGGTACAAAACGCAGAGCAGGAGCGTAGTCAGTAAAGCCAGGGTCAATTTGAAGCAGAGGTCAATAGAACTAGCAGGAACAGCAGAGCCAGGAAACAAGACAGAATCACAGGCAAAGGAAGAGCAGGAAATGAAGGTATAAATAGAACGAGGGCGGGAGCTAGCTCCGTCTGGCCAGGCTGTGATAGGTTCTCCCGCTCCTCAGCCTATCAGCCTGAGTGGTAGAAGATCGAGTCACTCTATCAGACCTAGGAGCAGATGCAGACTGATTAACGACGGGCGTCGACACAGAAGCTGTGTCTGGCAGATCCTTTACAGATATATAACATATATCCCTAATTTATTTCTTAATTGAATTTTGAGCAGTAAGTATAAATGGCAAATCAGTTTAATTATGAGGTGGATTTAATTAATATGTTAGTAATCTTTACTGCCCAAACTTATCATATTCTTTATAATGGCCTTATGACATTATATATATTTTTTAGATTGAGATTAGTTTACTTCATTATATGCGTGGCAATTACCTGAATGGCTTACCTTGAATGGATTGTCACTGTGGTTTAGTTGCTTCCTGGTTAGCTTGTAGTTTATTCTATAGACATCAACCAATCTGAACAATCACAGCTGCAGTGTAAAGAATGAGGGAGAGATCAGAAGCCTATGGCTCTGATGAGACCGGAATTGAATTTGAGACTACCTCAAACTCATATTAGACAATGTACATAGTTACTGGTCATAGTTGTACCCTAGTAGAGCTACAATGCAGCCAACACTGAAAAAAATACTGCCTGCTAAGACCACAACAGAGCTACTGCTTTAAGTGGTTAAGATCCAGTAAATATAATGTCCATGACCTTTACATAAATATTAAACATTTTAATCATAGACATACAAAGTAAAATAAATTGCTTAAGGGTATTCTTTATTAAATAAAAATATATGGTT
Organism: Rhinoderma darwinii; assembly: GCF_050947455.1. Taxonomy (NCBI): domain Eukaryota; kingdom Metazoa; phylum Chordata; class Amphibia; order Anura; family Rhinodermatidae; genus Rhinoderma; species Rhinoderma darwinii. The sequence continues at coordinate 433,071,507 of NC_134687.1, forward strand.
GAATCTAATGAAAGACATCACAAAATGTAAAAAAAAAAATCGTATGAATAAAAATTTCATTTTAATTATCTCTATTCCAATCAATTTGTTTTTTGTGTCATATTTTACAAGTGAACTTTATGTAATTCTCTCTTTTCAGTGATGACATTTTTACACTTGATTACCTCAAATGTTCTTTATAGCCTGTAAACTTTTATAGTTAGGAAAACTATTATCTGTGTCAGCTTCAATATTCCTAAATTGACATTTATATTGTATAGTAAACTTTATAGATTTTCGCAACATTTGGATTGCTATACAGATTTTCTTGGTAGTATATGTTTAGCTAAAATGTCGGTAGCATTTCATTTGTACCTGTCTGTTAAGTTTTGTTTTAGATACCTACATATAGGATAGATAGATAGATAGATAGATAGATAGATAGATAGATAGATAGATAGATAGATAGATAGATAGATAGATAGATAGATATGAGATAGATAGATAGATATGAGATAGATAGATATGAGATAGATAGATATGAGATAGATAGATATGCGATAGATAGATATGAGATAGATATGAGATAGATAGATAGATATATATGAGATGATAGATAGATAGATAGATAGATATGAGATAGATATGAGATAGATATGAGATAGATATGAGATAGATAGATATGAGATAGATAGATATGAGATAGATAGATAGATAGATAGATAGATAGATAGATAGATAGATAGATAGATAGATAGATAGATAGATATGAGATAGATAGATAGATATTATATTTGTACTTTTTCTTACAGATAAATGTGCAAGCCAGCAATCAAATGGAAGAGAAGAAAGGTCTTCTCTGGATTTTGGATGAAGAAGTTCTCATCCAAGGTTCCACTGATGATAATGTTATCAACCGGTTGTGTTCATACTATGAAATAAAAGGTGAAGACAAACACGGTGAGGAGTACAAGTACATTTGTAAGATAATTAGTAAATGTCAATATACAGTTTTACTGTTTTTTTTAAACTATATTAAAGTAGATTATTTTTTATTAGCTAACAGCTATAGATCGGTACCAGTGACATGTGCCCTTAGACTTTGCCTGGTGTCCCAGGTTTTCCGGTGCGATCAACATACAGATTTTACTGAATAAATGACAATCTACGTAGTATTGATTAGCCAGAACTATGACGTGGTTTACAAGCAGAAGGAATGATACACACAAGATTTATTTTTTTCATCTCTTCTCAATGTCAATAGTCCAGTGCAAAAAGTTTTATTATTGGGATATGTGCTAAGCACTAGATGTAAAAATAAAAATTAAAAATTAAAATCTGGAGATTCTGTGGTTCAAATAATTTGTTTTACCTAAAAGAGTTTAACGCTTCTTCAGATGTGTAAAGGTATCATAACTTCATTGGTTTGTATAAATACATAAAAAGGCACAAAAGGTAATTCAAAGGGGGTGGGATTATGTAAATAAAATATAACATTCAGAAATCACAAGTAAGTATATAGTAAATGAACATAAAGTACAAACAATACTTATTAATAAATCAGAAGTTCGCAGGGAATAGAGAGGTACAGATACCTAGTTAGATAATTCTATCATGAAATTATGGAGCACCCTCACCCTTGGACAATGCTGAGGATAAATAGCTGAGACGTTTAAAAGAAAAGCATTTCATATTCTACATTTCTCTAACATCAATGTTGAGTTTACAAGCCTTGATGGAAGTCTTAAGCTGGCCATGGATAACAATTGTTGACCTGCGTGATTTTAATCCTTATGTTTATGGTACTAAAAACGATTAGTTCCGATTAATAAAAATCTACTCCATCAATTGGTAAGTGGTCAGAAGTGACAAATGTTACAATTGTAGCTATTCAGATGGGGCAATACATGTGGAGAGTTGTAAAAGTAGAATATTTCACTCAATGCAATTGATTTTCCATGGAAAAAAATCATTGGTATCTTTTCATGTATGTCCCCATTCTGACAGATGTTCCCGAATGCTGAATGCTCCTTATATGGTGGACAAAGCTTTGTCTATGGCCAGTTTTAGATCAAGTTGCCAGTTTATACCTATCAAACCTTTATACAATAAAAGATTAGCAGAAGTGTTTGAAACCAGGTGTCCATATAACAGGAACTGATGTACCTTTCAGATCATGGACCTCTTCGCAAGTGTGAACAACCTCTCCAGTTTGAGATCCTCCACCAGTTGGGTCAAGATCCTGTGCGTTATGATGCTTCTAGTTGGATCAACAAAGCCAAACTGAATTTATCTGCTGAAAACGCTGTGCAGGTTTTACAGCATTCTAAAATGTAAGTAGCCATATGATGTACTACTAATATTCCCAAAGTGAAGCCGAGAGTGAAATGGACACGTTTATAAAAGAAAGAAAAGGTTTGATAGAATTCTATGTGCAATATCACACTTTATACAGTTGTCTATGTAGTATTAGGGTATTCCTTCTGCAGGAAAGATGAAACATTTAGCAGATGAAGGATGACCCTTACAATTAGACAGGAGTTTGTTCAAAACTTCAAATGATTTGCAAAACTCGTTTTCATTTGTTCGGAGACTGTTTGCCATGTTGTTGAACTGTTAAAATTCAGGGATCCACCATTGTTTCCATTTCCTTCTTGATATGTTACACCACTAAGCAGCAGCAGGACAAGTTAGAAAAATGCACCACCACATTGTACCAATATTCTTTTTATACCCAGGAGTTGTATGCCCCATATTATGATGTCCAGTGGATTAGAATGCAATGATTTTGAAATGACGGGGGTAGGGAAACGGACAAGTGAGCCCTAATCTACCCGCCACTCTGTCCCTGCCTACTTGCAACGACCCGCCCTAGGCGACGGGGTACAACTTGGCGGCGGTCCCTACGCTCAGTAAGTGCACGAGACAAACAGACAAGGGAACACAAAGCAAAGGGAAAGGGGCAGTTGCCCACGGCAACACCGTGAGCAACCAGAGTAGTGAACGAGCCAAGTCAAACCAGGAGAGCACGAGGTACCAAACGCAGAGCAGGAGAGTAGTCAGTAAGCCAGGGTCAGTATGGAGCAGGATCAAATAGTTAGGAGCTGTAGCTGGGGCAGGAAACCACACGAAAAAAATCACAAGCAAAGGAGGAACAGGAAAGGCAGGTATAAATAGACAGAGGGCAGGAGCTAGCTCCATCTGGCCAGGCTGCGATAGGCTCTCCCACTCCTAAGCCTGCCATCCTGAGTGGTGGAAGATGGAGTCAGTCTCAGAGACGTAGATTCAGGTGCAGACTGATTACCTATGGGAGTTAACCCTGAAGCTGTGCCTGGCAGATCCTTTACAGATTTAGCCTAGAGCATTTGTGCCACAATCTTTAGTCTCCAGTGTCCAAGATCCTTATAGTCAATTGTCTGGTGCCCCAGTCACTAGTGATTTGTGGCCTCCTATGGTTGCATACGTAGGTGTCCCTGTCTACAGAGCCCAGAGTTTAGTGTCCCAGGCCCTAGTGTACAGTGGTTGTACACCCATACGCTCACTCGCAGATTTTTCTCACTGCTCTGTACAGGAAACTTCACTGAATCAGTCAATAGCTTGTATTAGAGAGCAAATGTCATCCATGGTGTCCTTTTCCATTATGATTGGAAGAAACTACTGTCATCTGATGGCGGTTTCCTACTTTGTGATTAGCAGAAATAAAGAGCCCTAGGCAGCTGCTCCAGTGCTTTCCTCTCATCCCGGCTCTGCCAACCACTGATACCCTTCACCAATACTGTACTATCACTGTCCATTAAGTTTTGTTTTTCCATGGATCAAAAATTCACTTCCGTATAGAGACCTACCGTATATGCAGAACATACTTCAAATAAAGTCTTGAACTGAGCATGGAAAGCATGCTTTATATATGGTATTCTCTTAGTGATGTATTGTGCCACAGAGAATCCTAAATCCACATGCTTGATACCAATTAAAAGGCAATGTTTGGCCTGGTGAAGAGCGCTCTTTAAAATTGAGTCTATAACTTAATCATGACTACTCCATATGGCACTATTGCAAGTGATAAGTGATACTGTCTTTGCTTTATGTATCTGCTATTTTTGTAAGCTGTATTTAATTAAAGAAGCAGAGGAATAGTGGGTATATTACGACATATGCTTACCTGATATGCTTAAAAAACCCTTGAAGACCATACTCTATGTATTTGATTGTATTTTATTCCAACAATGAATAATTTCCATGTTCATAAAATTATTTTAGTTTTATATTGATAGAATGGGGAAAAACATGAATCGAGGTTAACAAAGGAACACATTCTCTTTGAGGAAGCTGCAGAAATATATTTCCATTCGGCGTTCTGTCCATCCCCAAATGATTATCTTCATTAAAACTCACTTTGAGTCAGCTGACATTTATAGCTTTTTAGGGGGCATGGGCACATGCAATTCCAATTGAAATGAAATCAGAACATTATTCTCTTTACACCACCAGTCAATATAACCTGCAATGAAATAGGTCGAGTCGATTTGAGATTTGTTCATTTATTGCACTAATGTCTTTAATTCCTGTAGTGTGAGAGCAAAGAGGAAGATTAGCAGAGGCTTTAGAGACTGCTTTATATGAGCCTGGCACAATGTGTCAGCCACATTAGCACAGATCTCACTGCAATTGTTATTTTAGTCATTTGCTCTCTAGCTTACCGTGGTATACAAGGATGTCTGGAGAGCACTGCTCCCTATTGATTTTTTCTTGATTTCATTACCTGTCATATTGTATTTG